>NW_028270006.1:137500-159592 GCF_054644295.1 Miniopterus natalensis | reverse complement strand
AGAACCTAGCAGGGGAGAAAAAAATGTCTTCCTCCCGCCGCTGCGGTTATTAAGGAAGGAACAGAGAGCGACAGCAAGACACTGGGTAGCGATCCTAGGCTCCGACTCCTCCGCAGGGCCCAGGGTCGGGCTGTGCCACAGCTACAGCTGTGGAGTCATTTCAAAATTTAACGCCCAGGCCACGGAGGAGCATCGGGGACGGTGGAAACGAAGGCGAGGAAACTTCTGGTTGTCGAAAGCCAGAGGTGAGAGCAGCCAGAAGAGCAAAGAGGTGTAAGCCACCCACCCGGAACCGCTCAGAAGGAAACCACCGGAGCAACACGTCACCCCAAACCGAAGCCACGTTGGCACATGGGTCATTTGGAACTCAAGTGACTTAAGACATAGCAGGTTCGAGAAAGGTGCTCCCCTCCTCCTCCTCCTCCTCCTCCTCCTCCTCCTCCTCCTCCTCCTCCTCCTCCTCCTTCTCCTCCTCCTCCTCACCCCCAACACCCCTCTCCGGTGGTGGTGGTGGTGGGGAGATTAAACTCTCGAGGGAGAAAGAAGAAGACATCTGTCATCACCAGAGACAGGGAGGGGGGAAGGGGGGAGCAGGAGCGTGGCGGGCACTCTGTGAACAGCATCCAGGTGAGCGGCTGCAGAACTGAGGTCTGGTGAGCCACCCGTCCGTCGGTCCCGACAAACCAAATCAAACTGGCCCCTAATCTTCCTAGTGGCTTCTTCGCCGTGGCCTACCCGCCCCTATTCCGGAACAACACGTCTGTCTCCCAAACGTGCCGATTCTCTGTCTAAAAGGTCTTCACTCTCCGGAGAAGGCCTCCGTGTACAGGTGCACATTAAAGAAGATCGGGCCCGGCCGGGCATGGCTCAGCGGTTGAGCGCCAGCCAAGGATCCAGGAGATCACGGTGCCATTCCCGGTCAGGGCCCATGCCTGAGTTGCGGGCTCCATCCCCAGTCGGGGGTGTGCAGGAGGCAGCCGACCCATGCCTCTCTCATCCTTGACACTTCTCTCTCTCTCTCCCTCTCCCCCTCTCTCTCTCTCTCTCTCTCTCTCTCTCTCTCTCTCTCTCTCTCCCCCGCCCTCCTCCCTTCTTGTCTCTTAAATCAAGAGAGATATAGTAAAAAAAAAAAAAAAAAAAAAGGAAAGCATGTAAAACATCTAAAAAGATAAGGTAGCACACAGGATCCCCGGACAGCATTCCAGCTTCTAACATGCCATCCTCCTAGCATCGCAGCTACAGGGATCAGAGCAGCTTCTGAAAGTCTCAGGTGGAGAAACATGAGCCAAGTGATCGTCTCCGCTAGCAAAACTGATCATGGCTTTTAACTTTCTGGTCCATTGTCCTCCAATGTATGAATCTGCTATTGCTGATCTTTTTTTTTGGGGGGGGGGGGCACCTGGTTAACCTGCTTATTCTTCCAGGATGTGGATGAAGGGGCACACGGCACAGGCCACAGGTGTGGACGCTTCGAGAGCGGAGAACATGGACTTGAAGAGGACCTCAGCTCTCAAAGGGAGATGAGCCCCTGGGAGGGCCTCAATCCTAACGTCCCCCTCGGCGGGATGGTTTGGAAACTCATCCAACCCTCGATGCATGCAGGTGACGGGACACCCATCTCCTAGAAACGCTTCCCCTTCACGGCCCACAGGTCGATGATTCCCCAATTGCCGGAGCCCGCCGGCAGAGTCGAACGGTCCTGAGGAAGGGGTGAGGATGAAGAGAAGACAGACACAAAAAAGATGGGATCGGGAGGGCTGCAGCTCATGCCTGTTGCCAGCTGCCGGCCCCGAGTTTATTTTCCCAGCTCAATTTATACAGACACTGTTAATTTTGCTGAATAGCACCCCGCTCCGCATTCCTACCCCTTGAGTAGTTCCTTCAAGGCCGTTGAATGCTATCTCAGAGTAAACACCCTGCCTCTTGCAGGAGCTCTGACGTTGGTGCCTGTCTTTGTTTCGGCTTCTAATGGGAACTTGCGGGGAGGATTGAGTCCTTGGCTTGGTATGTGGCTTGACTGTCCTTTAACCCTTCAGGCCGGGACCAACATCCTGATAAGCTTTTCTGGAACTTAAGGCCGCAAGCTAAATTAGTATTGCTTTGGTGCCTCAAGGACTGGGTCAGGGAGCAGGGGAGCACATCCGCAGCTCACCCACGCAGCTCCTCTGTGCCTGGGGCCACAGCGGCTCACCCACATCTCCCCGGGAGCAGGGGAGCACATCCGCAGCTCACCCAGGCAGCTCCTCTGTGCCTGGGGCCACAGCGGCTCCCCACACCCAATGCTGTTCGACTGGCTCTGGGCTCTGGGAACACGCACCCCTTGTTCCCCAGAGGAGTCCCCATCAGAGCAGAAAGGAGGGGCGTGCAGCCCTCCCAAGGCCAGAGCCCAAGGCAAGCAACATCCACTGAGGGGACAGGTGTGTCTCCTGTGTTCATCGTCACCTATGAAATATGGGGGTGAAACGGCCCCTCTCCGGAGCAGGATCTCAACCCTTTGGGATTCTGCCTCCAGGCGGCGGTGGGCGATGGGGGGGGGGCGGGGGGGGGCTCAAGGCAAGGCAAGTCACTGAAACTCTCTGTACATAGGCATGTTTCCCATGTGGAGACAGCTCAATAGTAAAGAGAGAGGTTTCCAGAGCGAACTGAGTGACGGGAGCAAGCAGCGCCCAGCCTGCGCCGGGGCAGGCAAGCGGGCAGACAGGTGGGCGGGCGGGCGGGGACTCTCTAGTCCCATGGTCCGAGTCCCCTCCGCCCCACCGCCGTCTCCCCAGGCCTCTTCTCAAGCAGAGAGGCAGAGGGGAGGGCGGTCCCAGAGCACATCTCTTGTCCTCCACAAACACTACTCCCCCTCGGCCGCTTGGCCTGAGATAGCCAGCCACCCGGCTCTCCCCCTGCCCGATTGATTTTCCTGCGGCCCAGAGGCCCTGTTCAGGGCTGAGGATGAAACCCCTACCCTCCGGTTCCCCAACCCGATGGGCCCGGGGGGGGGGCAGGCAGGTGGGGGGGAGGGGCGGGGAGGACCGGGCGATTCATTGTGACCGGCCTCACTCAGTAAATAGCTCCTTTCAAATGCAGAAAGCTGTCGGGTAAAGTCAGAGCCTCCGACCTCGCCTCGGGCTTCTTCGACTGCCCCACCCTTACTGAGGCCGCAGCCCCGCGAACCACGGGAAGGGAGGGTGTTGGAGGAGCTGGCCGGCCCCGGTCTGTCCGTTGGCCAAGCCTGGAAAGCTCCCTCCCTCCACCGTTAGAGAATCATGGGGTGGGGGTGGGGATCAAGGGGCGCGAGGCCGGGTCCGAGCGGGACGGGGCGGGGCGGGAGGCGGGGGAGCCGCTGAGGGGCCCGAGTCCAGGGCCCAAGTCTTAGGTCAACCGGCCGGGCGGGGCTCAGCGGTGGAGCAGCGAGCGATCTCGAACCCAGGAGATCGGGGTTCGATTCCCGGTCAGGGCACATGCCCGGGTTGCTGGCTACGCAGCGGGCCCATGACTCTCTCCTCATCGATGTCTCTATCTCTCTCCCTCCCTCGCCTTTCCTCTCTCTGAAATCAATCAAGATATATTCCAAAAAAAAAAAAAAGATTCCATTTTAAAAAGAAGGAGCCAAGGGTTGGAGGACGGTGGGTGGAGGGGTGGGTGGACGAGGAGAGAGGAACCAAAGCATTGATATGCCTGTCGGCACAACCCACCCAAGGACACGGACCGTGGCGGGGAGTGGGACGGGGCCGAGTGGGTCATCGGGGAGGCAAAGGGACATCGGTGACCTATGAAGCAAAAATTAAATAAATAAAAAGAAGGAAACACGGCGCTCTTACGAACCCTTTCCCAACACACTCCAGAGAAAAATGCCGAAACAAGGAAAAAAAGGAAGGCTTCTCGGTCACCCCGGAGCCTCCCGGGGTGAAGGGTCAGGGTTCGTCCCTTTCGCCCACGAGACGGATAGGCTAGGCGGTGGGAACGTAGTCCACGCGAGAGACAAGGTCTAAAGCGACCAGGCCTCCTTCCGTCTCTGTTGCACGGACCTAAAACACCATGCTTATGGCTCGGCTCGCTTTTCAGTGGTTCTCTTTCTTTTAAACTGTTCCGCGTGACAGCCATCTTAGCCCTTCTCTTTGTCCGCAGCTCCAAAAGATTCCACCTCCCCTTCCAATCACCCGCAGGAAACAAGCGGCATTTTCCAGGTCTCAGGTTTTCCCGGACGTCGATGTGGACAGGGCTTGGAAAAGAAATGAGGATTTTTAAGAAGGGCTCTTCAGTGTAAGGAACCATAATCGAATGTATTTTGCTCAAGTCAACAGATTTATTTATTTATTTATTTATTTATTTATTTATTTACCCAGGATTTGTCCTCCACCAGAAAAGAAAGTTCGAAATAAAAAACCCTCTCCTGGGTAACTCTTTGGTTAGGTGAAATCAGTGTTAGCAACTTGTCAGTTTAGGACTCCAAACAGTTCCACCCAATGCCGGTGAAGAGTAGATGCTTTTCATCTTTATAAAATGTTTGCCTGTTTCTGTGTACTATTTTATTTATTTATTATTTTGGTTAAATGCGCACGTGCTCAAACGGATGGTCCAAACTTCCAACGTTCAAATCATAAAGGAGTATGTCTGTTCCTCCCTTTCCACCCCTCCTGCCTTTCTTCCTCCCTCCCCACCGCACCCCACCACACCCCCAAGTCTTAAGATGCCTCAACCTCTCTGTCTGTCTGTCTGTCTGTCTGTCTGTCTGTCTGTCTCTCCCCCTCCCTCCCTTCCTCCTCCTCCCTGTCTCTTAAATCAAGAGAGATATAGTAAAAAAAAAAAAAAAAAAAAAAAGCATGTAAAACATCTAAAACTATAAGGTAGCAAACAGGATCCCCGGACAGCATTCCGGCTTCTAATGTGCCATCCTCCTACCATCGCAGCTACAGGGATCACAGCAGCTTCTGGTATCAGGTGGAGAAAGATGAGCCGAGTGATCGTCTCAGGTAGCAAAACGGATCATGGCTCTTAACTTCCTGGTCCTCCAGTGTATGAATCGGCTATTGCTGATCTTCGGGGGGGGGGGGGGGGGGGGGGGCGGCACCTGGTCAATGTAAAAACATGGCAAAAGGTGGGGGGGGGAATGACGAGATTGGTCTCATGCATATGGGCCAGAAAAAGTGCCCACGGATACATTCTCTTTCTGGAGCCTAGTCCGTGATTCCCTTGATCCTAGTCATGAGTCTGAACGTAAAACAGGGAGTACAGAACAAAAGAGGAGGCTCCTATAGCAGAGGAAAAATGGGATGGAGGAGAGAATGTACGGGGGGGGGGGGCGGGGGGGGGTAAGGATCTCGAAGGGGATGCCGAGGAGCTCCCGCCAGAAGAGCAGGCCGAACTAGATGACGCAGCTGCTCGTTAACAATCATGACGATCGTCTCTATCCAGCTATGGCCGATACAAGTGAGGAAGTAACTCCAGAGATTGTCGGGCAGTTTGACGAGATTGGTGCGATCGTGACACGCTTCTGAACAAAAGCCAACTTTCCCTTCCGCTTCGCCTGCCTCTCCACGGAAAGGAGACGATCGGGATAATTCCAAATTGAATAACGATGACAGGGAAAATAATGTCAATGATCCACGTATGGAAAAACAGATCAAGGATACCCTATCTCCGCTGCCAAGAACGCTCTTGAAAGCGCAAGAGAGCGGAGAGGAGGGTGTGGAATTCTGGGCTGGCCATCTTTCCGGTCTCTGAGCAGCCAAACCCTAATCATCCTAATCAGGTGCAAAGATATGACACCCCTTTGTCATTCCAAATGTGAAAGGAGCTAAAACAGGCTACAGCTCGATAGGGGCCCGCTGCTCCGTAGACTTTGACCATCCTAGAAAACATCGCTACTGACGCTTTAACTAACTCCTAACGATTGGAGATCTCTAGCTAAAGCATGTTTCACAGGAGGAGACAATTTATTACGGAAATCGGAATTTTAGGATCGTTGTCCATGAGGCCTGCAAACAGAAACAGGGCAACACACCATATTCCCATCACTGATGAGATGTTACTAGGAGAAGGGCCTCACTGGACCAATGACGCTTCTCCTCCAAGGAAGGCACTGGCCTCTAAGGCCTGGCGTCCATGGCCTACACCTGGCAGGAAATCAGAAGAACTAGCCCCAATAAGGCAGGGACCTGATGAGCCTCACCAAGACTTTGTTTCCAGATTGCTTCAGGCAGTTAGCCGCTCAGTGCCTGACGGAGAGGCGGGAATGTTGCCGGTAACACGGCCGGCTCAGGAGAATGCAGATTCAGCACGTCAGTCTGCTGTTAGACCTTGGAAAAAGAAGGGTTCGCTATCGGACTATGGACGTTCTCTGTGCCGATATCGGACCATCGTAGATACCGGGGTTGACATTAGCCGCAGCGCTGCAAGGAACGACTATTCGAGGAGTCACGGAACAGCCACAGAGAAGTCAGGGAAAAGGAAGCGGTAACTGCTACAGCCGTGGCAAGTCAGGGCCTTTCGGTAAGGATGGTAGAAATAGGAATAACAGCAACGAACGAGTGAGACAACCAGGATCGTGCCCAAGATGTAAAAGAGGAAAGCATCGGGCTCACATGTGCAGGTCAAAGATGGACATCGACCGCAAACCCTGACGGCGGTCGGGAAACTACGAGAGGGGGCAGCCTCGACCCCCTCGAACGATCGGGGCCGTGTCAGTCTACCCACCCCAGGGATGACCGGAGACCAAACAGGGAACGAGCCGCGCTAGGAAGCGCAGGACTGGACCTCCGTCCCGCCGCCCGCTACGTATTAACACCCGAGGTGGGACCCCGAGCCGTACCCACGGGGGTATATGGGCCTCTGCTAAGAGACACTGTAGGCCTCTTAGTAGGACGTAGCGGGTGAACAAGGAAGGGACTTCAAGTTTTTCCGGGCGTCCTAGACTCCGACTATACCGGGGAGCGAAAGGTCATGCGTATAGCTCCTCTCGATAGCGTGACATTCGCCCCTGAAGTGAGAATCGCGCAATGGATATTATTGCCCTTTCGGAAGACAGGAGGAGTTGTATCTCAACAGGAGAGGGGAAATCATGGCCCTGGCCCTTCCGATAGAGCCCACTGGATTCAAACAGTGGGGTCCGAGAGACCTGAAAGAGAACTGCCGAGCGATGGTAAGAAACGGAATGGATTGCTAGACACAGGGGCTGATGTTTCAGTCATTAGTCAGCGATACTGGCCATCCCAGTGGCCTGTGCAACCTGCCATGACTTCTTCGCCAGGAATTGGACAGACTCCATCCATCCATCCATCCATCCATCCATCCATCCATCCATCCATCCATCCGCGCTGCAAAGTACACAGGTTCTGACACGGCGAGATGCGGGGGGGAAAGCCCGGTGCATTTCAACCTTATGTATTGCCTTTTCTGCCACGTCATCTGTGGGGCCGAGATGTTCTCAAAAATATGGGAGTGTTCTTGTCTAGCCCCAATCCAAAGGCAGCTAGCTCATCGTATGTTAGACCCGGGTTACATGCCGGGCGGGGCAGGGACCGGGCCAAGACGGCCAGGGGGTAGAACGGCCCATTCCCTGCCAAGGCCAACTGACAAAACAAGGTCTTAGCTGTGACTCCAGTGTGTCCTGAAGGTCACTGCTCTTCCTGCCTCACCCGGCCACCTGACAATCCCGTATTGGGTGGGGCCGTGGCCTCTCTCAGAGGAAAAAAATTCAAGCAGCCCGGCAATTGGCGCAGGAACAGTCAGCTCAGGGGCACACGGAGGAATCTAAATAGTCCTTGGAATACACCTATATTTGTTATTAAGGGAAAAAAATCTGGAAAGTGGAGGCTATGACAGGATTTAAGTGCCGTAAATAAGACTACGGAAACGATGGGGCCTTTCCCACCAGGTCTGCCCTCTCCGGTGGCCGTCCCCCGCGGGATGCCGTTGACTAGTATTCGACGTGAAAGACTGCTGTTTCACCATCCCGTTCTACCCTGCAGATTGTAAAAGATTTGCCTTCGGCGTTCCTTCCGCCCATTTTAAGGAACCGATGCGGAGAGATCGCTGGAGAGTTTTGCCCCGGGGCGTGGCGAACAGTCCCACACGGCGTCCAAAATTTGCGGCTACGGCCACGAAAGAGAATCGAAAGATACATCCGGAAGCCCACGTCATCCATTCTACGGATGATGTTTTCGCGGCTCATCGTGATCTAGAAAACTTAGAAGTGATTTACTCAGAGTTAAGCACTTCAACTAAATGGATCTGGCCTCGTCCTAGCCCCCGAAAAGGTTCAACAGGCCACGCCTTATCATCGCTCAGGGCAACCGATCGAAGGGCGGAAGGAAAGTAAGGCCACAAAGATTTCAGTTCGGAACAGACAGTCTATCCACCCTGGTTGATTTCCAAAAAACTTTTGAGGGACGTGAATTGGCTAAGGCCTTCTTTAGGCTTAACCACGGGTGAATTAAAAGCACTCTTTGACACACTCCGTGGCGACCCTGACCTCGAGAGTTAACCGTGGAGGGACAACGGGCTCTAGAGACGGCAGAGAAGGCTATCGTCGGAATGGATGACACAAGAGCCTGGCAACTCATCATCTTACCTACCCATTCTCCGCCCGCTGGGCTGTCTTGGCAAGAAGCTCCACTAGAAGGGGTTCATTTACCTTCCTCCAGAAAAATGGTGATCACACCTTATGCCCCATCGGTGGCCCCATGAACATCGCAGGGTAGAAAAAGAGCTCTAGAGTTTTTTGGGAAACAGCCTGCCGCTGTTACGGTGCCTCGCGCTTCCGTGCAGCCGCAGCGGTGGTGGCAAAATGAAACTTTACGGCAGATCGCTTTTGCAGAGGACAGTGGGCAGATCGACTGCCGTTATCCATCAGAGAAATGACGACAGCGATTCATTCAAAACCCTGTGCTATTCCCACAGATGATCTCTCGAGAACCCCTGACTGATGCTCTTTGAGTGTTGACTGATGGGCCGACGTCTGGAATCGCCAGCTATGTCGTCAATAATCGGGGCCGTCCATCGAAGACTCGAGAAACCTCTGCACAGACCGTAGCGTTAGTAGCTGTCATTGCAGGATGTCAACGCTTGCAAGACGTCCCATGTAGTTTGTACACAGATTCTGAATACACTGTATCTATCCTTCGAGGTTTGGAGACGGCTACCCCGACTGACAGGGATCCCTCTACAGTCACAGCCGCTCTCTTGTCTTGACGGCAACGGATTGAGCCACGAACCTCACCCTGTTCTGTGGGACATATCGGAGCTCACTCAGTGCTCCTCGGACCTTTCGCAGAAGGAAATGCGCAAGCAGACATGTTGACTCGTGGCGCTTCCTTAGTCATTTCCTCTGTTGAACAAGCACGAGCCTCACACGCTCCGCATCATCCAAATGCTTCGGGTTTAAGAAAACGATTGAACACGACCCGTGAAGCCGCCCGGCGAATAGGAAAGGAGCGTCAAAACTGTCCCGAGCCCATGCCCCTCGCACCTCAGTACGGTGTGAATCCACGGGGATTGCTCCCAGGACATATCTGGCAGACGGATGTTACTCCTATAGCCGAATTCGGTCGCCAGTCATTTGTGCACGTCACAGTGGCCACTTATTCTGGATCTTTAGTGGCAAGCGCGCATCCTGGGGAAAACACGAGACGGGTTATCTGTCATGTATTATCATGTTTTGCCATCTCGGGCATTCCAAAAATTCTAAAAACCGACAATGGGCCTGCGTACGCTAGCAAAACTTTTACAGAGTTTCGTGCAACTTTCCAAATGACTCCTATCACAGGCATTCCTTATCATCCTCGGGGCCGGGGGATCATCGAGCGAGCCCACGGGACCTTAAAGGCTCACACTGCAAAAATAAAGAAGGGGGAATATACCTGCCATTCTCCTAGTAAAATACTTCATCTCTCTTTATGGACCCTTAATTTTTAAAAATCGGATGCAGAAGGTTTCTCAGCAGCTGAGCGGCATCGGAGACAGCCCCCCCCCCCCCCCCCCCCCCCCGTGGATGAACTGATCGAAACACCTGGAGGATTTGTGGAGACCTTACCGCCAACGGAGCACGGGCGAGTTCAACCTAATGTACGGAAGTTAGTAGCAAACGCGGACATTGTCGCAGTGAGACGTAAAGGCGAGACTCATCCAAATGGGAGCCGTTCTGTTAAAGGAGGTTTAGCCCGTGTTCCTCCTCCTTACGTATGACTGTTAGGTAAGGTTTGGATGAAGAAATTAGCTGATTCTTGCTCCATCAAGTGTGTACGCTGTAACCTCACAAACTGCGTGTCTAGTGCTCATGCAAACTCGGATTGGTTGGCATCGCACCAACCTGCGTTCGTCACGCTTCCAGTCGAGAGGCAAGGACGCTGGTATGCTGCAGGCAGAGCCCAAGAGATATACCTCGGCGCGGCGGCCGACGCAACGCCGTGAGCGCACTCCGGCAAACGTGCTTCCTTGGCACGCCGGGAAGTGGCAGCGCCCGCCTGAGGCACCTCTAAGAGGCCGCGTCCACCATACCCTGACCTTGTGCTCCATCGGGCGCCCGGCTGGACGTGTCACCATCCCACTGGTCAGATACCCTTTCTAGACTAAGAGAGCATAGAATCACTCTGAATGGGGGTGGGATAGGGTAAAGGCCATCTTACGGGGATATGGAGTTAAGGCAACGTATCTATTGACGTTCCATGCTGATATAAATGCCATAGAAGGCTGCTCCTCTCGATACCTCACCCGCAGACTTAGCAAAAGAACCGTTTGACAAGTTTTCCGATATGATCTCTACACATAGTTTACCTTCACGATTCTATTCTGGTATTATGTTGTTGGCCAGAGTGTTCATGTTCCTATGTTTATTCCCGGTCTGTGTCCAAGCGGAAACACAAAGCCTCTCAGAGCTGCAGACAGGAGTCCACTGGCTCCAGTGAAAAAGTAAAGAAGGGGGAGCCGTTGGGAGCCGGTGACGTGTCTGGACGTGGCCCACGTGGCCCGAGGGCCTGGAGCCAGGGGCTCCACCCTCCCCGCAGGTTCCCGTGGGGAGCCGAAGAAATGAAGATCAGTGGCACAGGTCTGGGCTCACGCAGGAGGCAGGACGTTGACCCTGAAAGTGTGTTTGTGCAGCCTGGAAAGAACTACTCTGTATCACCCTCCCCTCCTTACCGGTTGTTTGTTACTCACTCTATAAGAAAGGCGTTGAAGCCATTGGGGGCTGCACCTCATCGGAGGGCAGCCCTCCCGATCCCATAACTGCGATTGTCTCTTTCATTCCCACCACTCGAACTCAGATCTGTTCGTCTTTCAGGCTGGTTCCTGACAATTCCCCAATGCTGTCGACTGGGCTCTGGGCTCAGGCCGGGAACAGAGAGGGGCCGCGTCCTACACGCACCCCTTGTTCCCCAGAGGAGTCCCCATCAGAGCAGAAAGGAGGGGCGTGCAGCCCTCCCAAGGCCAGGGGAACCTTCGTGTGGCCAGGGCCCAAGGCAAGCAACATCCACTGAGGGGACAGGTGTGTCTCCTCTGTTCATCGTCACGTATGAAATGAGGGGCTAAACTGCTCCTCTCCGGAGCAGGATCTGAACCCTTTGGGATTCTGCTTCCAGGCGGCAGTGGGCGACGGGGGCGGGGGGGGGGGGGGGTTGTTGTTCAAGGCAAGTCAGTCACCGAAACGCTCTGTGCATAGGCATGTTTCTCACGTGGACACACCTCTGTAGTGAGGAGAGAGGTTTCCAGGTCGAACTGAGTGACAGGAGCGAGGAGCGCCCAGCCGGCGCCAGGGGAGGCAAGCGGGCAGGCAGGCCGGCGGGGACTCTCTAGTCCCATGGTCCGAGTCCCCTCCGCTCCCCTCCGCCCCACCGCCGTCTCCCCGGGCCTACTTCTCAACCAGAGAGGCAGAGGGGAGGGCGGTCCCAGAGCACATCTCTTGTCCTCCACAAACACCTCGCCGCCTCGGCCGCTTGGCCTGAGATAGCCAGCCACCCGGCTCTCCCCCTGCCCGATTGATTTTCCTGCGGCCCAGAGGCCCCGGTTCAGGACCGAGGATGAAACCCCTACCCTGCGGTTCCCCAGCCGGAGGGGCCCGTGGGTGGGCGGGGAACCGGCAAGGTGGCGGTGGTGTCGTGGGGGCGGGGAGGACCGGGCGATTCACTGTGACCGGCCTCACTCAGTAAATAGCTCCTTTCAAATGCAGAAAGCTGTCGGGTAAAGTCAGAGCCTCGGACCTCGCCTCGGGCTTCTTCGACTGCCCCACCCTTACTGAGGCCGCAGCCCCGCGAACCACGGGAAGGGAGGGTGTTGGAGGAGCTGGCCGGCCCCGGTCTGTCCGGGGCGCAAAGAGCCCCCTCCGTTGGCCAAGCCTGGAAAGCTCCCTCCCTCCACCGTTAGAGAATCACGGGGTGGGGGTGGGGATGAAGGGGCGCGAGGCCCCGGGCGGGGAGGGGCGGGAGGCGGGGAGCGGCTGAGAGGCCCAAGTCTAGGGCCCAAGTCTTAGGTCAACCGGCCGGGCGGGCGGGGCTCAGCGGTGGAGCAGCGAGCGATCTCGAACCCAGGAGATCGGGGTTCGATTCCCGGTCAGGGCACATGCCCGGGTTGCGGGCTAGGCAGCGGGCCCATGACTCTCTCCTCATCGATGTCTCTATCCCTCTCTCCCTCCCTCTCCTTTCCTCTCTCTGAAATCAATGAAGATATATTCCAAAAAAAAAAAGATTCCATTTTAAAAAGAAGGAGCCAAGGGTTGGAGGGTGATGGGGGGGGGCGGGGAGAGGAACCAAAGCATTGATATGCCTGTCGGCACAACCCACCCAAGGACACGGACCGTGGCGCGGGAGTGGGGTGGGGCCGAGTGGGTCATCGGGGAGAGAAAGGGACATCGGTGACCTATGAGGCAAAAATTAAATAAATAAAAAGAATAAAAAGAAGGAAACATGGCGCTCATTGGAGCGCCGCCAAGAGACTCTTGCAAAATCTTTCCAAACGCGCTCCAGAGAAAAATGCCGAAACAAAGAAAAAAGGGAGGCTTCTCGGTCATCCCGGAACATGCCAAGGAGCCTCCCAGGGTGAAGGGTCAGGGTTCGTTCCCTTTCGCCCACGAGACGGATAGGCTAGGCGGTGGGAACGTAGTCCACGCGAGAGACAAGGTCTAAGGCGACCAGGCCTCCTTCCGTCTCTGTTGCACGGACCTAAACCACCACGCCATGGCTCGGCTCGCTCTTCGGTGCTTGTCTTTCTTTTAAAATATTCCATGTGCCCGGCCGGGCGTGGCTCAGCGGTTGAGTGTCGACCTAGGATCCGGGCGATCAGGGTTCGATTCTCGGTCAGGGCACACGCCCGGGTTGCGGGCTAGGCAGCGGGTCCGTGACTCTCTCATCAGCGATGTCTCTATCTCGCTCTCTCCCTCTCCTTTCCTCTCTCTGAAATCAACCACGATCTATTTTAAAAAATAAAAAATAAAATATTCCACGTGACAGCTATCTTAGCGCTTCTATGTCTCCGCAGCTCCGTCCCTCCAAAAGATTCCACCTCCACTTCCAATCACCCGCATGAAACAAGCGGCATTTTCCAGCTTTCAGGTTTTCCCAGACGACGAATGTGGAGTGGACCTCGAAAAAATGATGAGGATTTTAAAGAAGGGCTCTTCAGTGTATGGAACCAAAATCAAACGTATTTTGCTCAAGTAAACAGCCCCCCCCCCCCCCCCCCTCAGGATTTGTCCTCCACCAGAAAAGGAAGTTCAAAATCAGAAACCCTCTCCCGGGTAACTCTTTGGTTAGGTGAAATCAGTGTGAGCCACTTGTCAGTTTAGGACTCCAAACAGTTCCACGCGATGCCGGCGAAGAGTCGATGCTCTTCATCTTTATAAAATGCTTTGCCTGTTTTCGCGTGCTTTTTTTTTTTTTTTTTTTAAATGCTCAAACGGATGGCCCCAACTTCCGACGTCCAAATCATAAAGGAGTATCTCTGTTCTTCCCTTCCCACCCCTCCTGCTTTTCTTCCCGTCCCAGTTTCTCTGGAGACGTATACGCAGGTGGTCTAACTCCCGATACGTGGATATACCACCGTGAGGGGCGAGAGGCGCTTTGGTTCAATGAGACCGAGCCAATGACTCAAGTTCAAGAAGGGAGACAGAGACGCACATAAAGCAAAGCACACAGGGTTTATTGACCAGCTCCCGATGGTTCTCGGCACCGGCAGGGCCACCCGGAGGATCCTCCGAAAGACACACACACACACACTCACACACACGAGGTTTGGGGATGCGGCCGCGACGGCGTCGGTCACTCACTGCGGTCGTCCGGAAGCTCTCGCGGAGAGACGCAGGGCCGAGCGAGGCAAGGGTCAGCTTTCCCGGAGCTGGAGACGAAGTCTGTGGAGAGGGCAGACAAGCGTCCAAGGATGTGGCCGAAAAGCTCCTGCTTTTAACAGTCGAGTTGAAGGGTGTGGTGCGTCTTCAGTGTGTCTTATCGGGGTCCTACAGAGCGCGGGGGCCCGGTCGGAGGCCGGGGCTACAAAGTGTTCCTCTTATCGTGGCACGCGGGCATCCTAGTGACACTCGGTCACAGAAAATGGAGTTCCTTATTTCAAGTCTAATACACGCATCCAACTTATCTTCACACCTGTATTTCTAGAGCAGTCCACCCGGCGAGTCCCGCGGATTTAGTCCAAGGGAATCAGACTAAAAAGGTTTCTCCTTCCGGGGAAGAAGGGTAGAACTCATCTTAAGAAAGAGACAAAGCAAAAAGAAACCAGCCAAACCGAGAGCCATTTCCTTAACCAGGGTCCAAGCGTTTTGTACAGAAGAAAGTGCATGTTGAATGAGGGTCACGGGGTTCCTCGCGTTCCAGTTGGGAGCGCAAGGTACGATCCTCCAAAGCGAGAGGAGGGTACCTCCGAGACGGCGGGCGGTGTGTCGCTTCCCGACGGCCTCCTCGGTCGCGATGGTTCCAGCATTCGGTCCGTAGACGATGTGATGCGATGTAGTTCGTCTATCGGCTTCTTGAGTTGTTGAAGCGTCTTCTCGGTGAGACCCTCAAGCTGTGCTCGCCTAGTAAAAGATTCGTTAAGGGTAGGCGGGGCGGTAGGACGCTTGGTAGTAAGGGTAGGGACAAGGGGCATAGAAGGATGCCAAAAGACAGTTGAAGGTTCTGTCTAAGTAGTATCACGTGTGACGCGACTTATAGAAACGTTCCTAGCATTCGTAAGGAGGGAGTCACGATTCACGCCTCGAACGTTGACATCCGAGAAGGTCTTAGGGTCAAAGTAGGAAACGTTAGAGAAACAGATGTCTTCCTAAAGAGCAGAAAGCGGGTCTAGGCTGATGTGGGAGTCAAGGAACGGGAAAAGAGTCTGCATCAAGCGCATGATGAGCAACAGAGACAGCGGGTGAGGATTCGAGAAGATCTGATCTCTGGAAGAAGCAGGGGTACACGAACAAAAGATCACCTACAGGTAAGACATGATCTTCCCCTATCTCGGTAGGGATGTCCGCAGCGGAGTGGGCTAGGAGATCTTCTCCGCCGATAGCCGTGAGAATAGATAGTTCGCAGTCTGCCACGGCACAAGCAACAGGTTCAGAGAAGTCAACTCTCGCAGTAGCGTCGCTCCACGAGGGATGAAATCCGGAACCTCGCTGCATTCGACGAAGCGTGTCTCTGCGGGCCTGAGTCAAACGGTCTTGAATCGTGATGCATCGGCATTTGAGCGGATCCATTTGGAATGGAATATCGAGGTCCCCTGGGTCCACGTGAAGCTTTCGGACAGCCTCATCCTGTTGTTTCGTCGCTTCAGATCATCATCCGACTTGTCGTTGAGTCCGCGCGGGCCAGCGCGTTCACCGAATCGAAGGACGATGAGACTAACCTCATCATTTTTGCCTGGTCCGTGGCCGTTTCTGACACGAAGACATTTAAGTCACGTGTCAGCCTGTTGACCTTCATAGACTTAGCTATAGATACGGTCAGGGAGAGAGACGCCATCGCAAAGGAGGCTGCGTCGCGTGGTAGGAGTTTCCCGACGCGAGAACGAAAACGTTGAGGAAAGGGCGGTCATCGTAAGCGAAGTTGTTGTGAAACGCGTGTTTTCTCGTGGGGTCGTGGCCGGGCGGAAGTGCCGTTCTGGGGTTGATTCGGGAGCTCCCAGGCTCCCTAAACAAAGTTGAGTAAGAAATTCTGTTGGTGTGGACAAGGGGAGTCTCTGAGGTGGATCTCTATCTTCTGCATCCATTGCTCGTCGGGCTATCGTTCTAGAACCTTTCGGCCTAGAAATCCAATCCGTTGCAGCCTGACCCGGTCCATATTCAGAAAGGCTTTGAACACCATCCAGGGTTCCTTGAGCGATTCCCATCGCTCCGCCCGAGAAAGCAGAACAAATAGGTTGTGGGTAAGCCGTCGCATCTAATCAAGCAAACCTAGCGTACCACGAAGGGTTGATAAGATCGGGATAGAATCTGCGGCAACGTCTCCGTCGTGGCGGTGGGTTCGGGTGTGAAAGTGGGTAAAGAGGAGCAGAAGGTTGTCAAGGCTGGGTCGCGGTCGGTGCCGAAGGGGTACGAGTAGGAGGTTGTGGTAAAGCCACCAAATCAGCAAGCTCTGGCGCTGGAGGAGGAGTAGGATTCACAAGTGGCACAGTATCAGGCGATGGGGCAACTCTACTTCCTTTAGACGATTTGAAGGGATTCGGTTATGTCGAGCTCCCATCGCTCCAGGATAGGCCTGTCAGGATACAGACGGTGTGATTCTAGGACCAAGATGTGGGGGTAGTGAGGTTGGAAACGATATCACGAAGACTTCCTCGACGATGTTCGGTATCATCAGAGCACGCGACGAGTGGGGCGTATGTCCTCCGTCGGCACCGCGTCAGAGTCAGGGTGCCCGTCGCCATGGTGAGGAGCAGAATAAGAGTAAGAAGGAAAGTAACCCGTTTCCCAACGGTCCCTAAACACATCTTTTGAGATCAAGACTATAAGGATCTGTAAGAGAAAGAAAGAAGGTATGGCTGATAGAAGCGCGCCAATGGACGATGATAAGCGTAGGCCTCGAGCCAGGGCTTGAGAACCGCCTATCTCGGCCTGCTGTCCATGTCCCTTATTACGGACAGTCCAATATAGCGAGGCTCCGCCGCGTGCGATCATTTCCCGTGGGGATAGGGAGCCATCTTTAGGATTGTTGGTTAAGATTTTATAAGGCACATTTCTATGGCTTTTAGGTGTAGGCGGAACAAATTCCTAATCCGGGATATTTTTTTCTTTTTCTTTACGGGAAATGTAAATCAAATTTCAGTTTTAGATTTTCTCGTCATTCATTCAAGATAACACACTCTAAATGTCACATCGGTCACAACACGGATGAACCCAGGAACACGTTAAGCGAAAGAACCAGAAACCAAAGGCTGACTAGCGTACGACCGTATTTCCACGAAACAGGCAGACTCGCCAAGTGCACGGGGACAGAAAGCGGATCCGCGGTTGCAGGGCTGGGACGGGAGGCGACCATCGGGGAGCAACTGTCGGTGGGCACGGGGCTTCTTTCTGAGGTGACAGAACTGTCCCGAAAGGAGGTGGCGGCGGCAGATGCACGAGGCCGGGACTATACCGCAGTCCTCTGAGCTGTCCACTCGGAGGAACGGGCTCCACGGTCCGTGAATTACATTTCAATACAGCCGTCCCTGGAAACCGTACACTATTCACAGAGCACGAGATGAATCCCCACAGAGTAACCGCTGGCGGGGTGCTCCCGCTAAACACGCAGAGCTACGGGCGCGGGAGCCCCGGGCTACAAAGTGTTCATCTTATCATCACACGCAGGCATCCCAGTGACAGTCGGTCACACAAAATGGAGTTCCTTATTTCAAGTCTAATACACACATCTATTTCTGTAACACTTCCTCCCAGCCCACCCCACCCCATCCCCCAAGTCTTAAGATGCCCCCCTCCTCTTTCTCTCTCTCTCTCTCTCTCTCTCTCTCTCTCTCCCCACCCTCCCTGCTCCCTTCTTGTCTCTGAAATCAAGAGATATAGTAAAAAAATAAATAAATAAAAGAAAAGGAAAGCATGTAAAACTTTGAGGCAGCAAACACGATCCCCAGACGGCATTCCAGCTTCTAACGTGCCATCCTCCCAGCATCGCGGCTACAGGGACCAGAGCAGCTTCTGAAAGTCTCAGGTGGAGAAAGATGAGCCAAGTGATCGCCTCAGGTAGCAAAACGGATCATGGCTCTTAACTTTCTGGTCAAGTACCCTCCAATGTGTGAATCTGCTATTACTGATCTTTTTCCTTCTTTTTTTTTTTTTTGGGGGGGGGGGGGGGCGCGACACCTGCTTCATCTGCATCATTCCCTCTACTTATCCTACCAGGACGTGGGTGAAGGGGCACACGGCACAGGCCACAGGCGTGGACGCTTCGAGAGCGGAGAACATGGACTTGAAGAGGACCTCAGCTCTCAAAGGGAGGGCTTCGATGCTAACGTCCCCCTCGGCGGGATGGTTTGGAAACTCATCCAACCCTCGATGCGCGGAGGTGACGGGACCCCCATCTCCTAGAAACGCTTCCCCTTCAGGGCCCACAGGTCGATGATTCCCCAATGCTGTGGACTGGGCTCTGGGCTCAAGCCGGGAACAGAGAGGGGCCGCGTCCTACACGCACATCAGCAGCTCACCCAGGCAGCTCCTCTGTGCCTGGGGCCACAGCGGCTCCCCACACCCAATGCTGTTCGACTGGCTCTGGGCTCTGGGAACACGCACCCCTTGTTCCCCAGAGGAGTCCGCATCAGAGCAGAAAGGAGGGGCGTGCAGCCCTCCCAAGGCCAGAGAAACCCTCGTGTGGCCAGGGCCCAAGGCAAGCAACATCCACTGAGGGGACAGGTGTGTCTCCTGTGTTCATCGTCACCTATGAAATAAGGGGCCAAACTGCTCCTCTCCGGAGCAGGATCTGAACCTTTTGGGATTCCGCTTCCAGGCGGCGGTGGGCGACCGGGGGTGGGGGGTGGGGGGGGGTGTGTGGGGGGGGTGTGGGGGGGGGCGCTGCTCAAGGCAAGTCACCGAAACGCTCTGTGCATAGGCATGTTTCTCACGTGGACACACCTCAGTAGTGAGGAGAGAGGTTTCCAGGTCGAACTGAGTGACAGGAGCGAGGAGCGCCCAGCCGGCGCCAGGGGAGGCAAGCGGGCAGGCAGGCCGGCGGGGACTCTCTAGTCCCATGGTCCGAGTCCCCTCCGCTCCCCTCCGCCCCACCGCCGTCTCCCCGGGCCTACTTCTCAACCAGAGAGGCAGAGGGGAGGGCGGTCCCAGAGCACATCTCTTGTCCTCCACAAACACCTCGCCGCCTCGGCCGCTTGGCCTGAGATAGCCAGCCACCCGGCTCTCCCCCTGCCCGATTGATTTTCCTGCGGCCCAGAGGCCCCGGTTCAGGACCGAGGATGAAACCCCTACCCTGCGGTTCCCCAGCCGGAGGGGCCCGTGGGTGGGCGGGGAACCGGCAAGGTGGCGGTGGTGTCGTGGGGGCGGGGAGGACCGGGCGATTCACTGTGACCGGCCTCACTCAGTAAATAGCTCCATTCAAATGCAGAAAGCTGTCGGGTAAAGTCAGAGCCTCCGACCTCGCCTCGGGCTTCTTCGACTGCCCCACCCTTACTGAGGCCGCAGCCCCGCGAACCACGGGAAGGGAGGGTGTTGGAGGAGCTGGCCGGCCCCGGTCTGTCCGGGGCGCAAAGAGCCCCCTCCGTTGGCCAAGCCTGGAAAGCTCCCTCCCTCCACCGTTAGAGAATCACGGGGTGGGGGTGGGGATGAAGGGGCGCGAGGCCGCGGGCGGGGCGCGGCTGAGGGGCTCGGGTCCAGGGCCCAAGTCTTAGGTCAACCGGCCGGGCGGGCGGGGCTCAGCGGTGGAGCAGCGATCTGGAACCCAGGAGGTCGGGGTTCGATTCCCGGTCAGGGCACATGCCCGGGTTGCGGGCTAGGCAGCGGGCCCATGACTCTCTCGTCATCGATGTCTCTATCTCTCTCTCTCTCTCTCCCTCCCTCCCTCCCTCCCTCGCCTTTCGTCTCTCTGAAATCAATCAAGATATATTCCAAAAAAAAGATTCCATTTTAAAAAGAAGGAGCCAAGGGTTGGAGGACGGTGGGTGGAGGGGTGGGTGGACGAGGAGAGAGGAACCAAAGCGTTGATATGCCTGTCGGCACAACCCAAGGACGCGGACCATGGCGGGGAGTGGGACGGGGCCGAGTGGGTCATCGGGGAGGGAAAGGGACATCGGTGACCTATGAAGCAAAAATTAAATAAATAAAAAGAAGGAAACACGGCGCTCTTACGAACCCTTTCCCAACACACTCCAGAGAAAAATGCCGAAACAAGGAAAAAAAGGAAGGCTTCTCGGTCACCCCGGAGCCTCCCAGGGTGAAGGGTCAGGGTTCGTTCCCTTTCGCCCACGAGACGGATAGGCTAGGCGGTGGGAACGTAGTCCACGCGAGAGACAAGGTCTAAAGCGACCAGGCCTCCTTCCGCCCCTGTTGCACGGACCTAAACCAGCACGCTCTGGCTCGGCTCGCTCTTCAGTGGTTGTCTTTCTTTGAAACTATTCCGCGTGAGAGCTATCTTAGCCCTTCTCTTTCTCCGCAGCTCCGTCCCTGCCGAAGATTCCACCTCCCCTTCCAATCACCTGCATGAAACAAGCGGCATTTTCCAGCTTTCCGGTTTTCCCAGACGTCAACGTGGACTGGGCTTGGGGATAAAAAAGAGGATTTTTAAGAAGGGCTCTTCAGTGTAAGGAACCAAACTCAAACGTATATTTGGACAAGTAAACAGATATATTCATTCATTCATTCATTCATTCATTCATTCATTCATTCATTCATTCATTCATTTACTTATTACCCAGGACTTATCCTCCACCAGAAAAGAAAGTTCGAAATCGAAAACCCTCTAGTGGGTAACTCTTTGGTTAGGTGAAATCAGTGTTAGCCACTTGTCGGTTTAGGACTCCAAACAGTTCCACCCGATGCCGGCGGCGAGCCGATGCTGTTCATCTTTATAAAATGCTTTGCCTGGTTTTGTGTACTATTTAGGGGGGAAAAAAAAAAAAAAAGGAAATTTCGCACGCACGCGCACAAACGGATGGTCCAAACTTCTAAATAACACAGGAGCATGTCTGTTCCTCCCTTCCCACCCCTCCTGCCTTTCTTTCTCCCTCCCTCCCTCCCTCCCTCCCTCCCTCCCTCCCTCCCTCCCTCCCCCCCCCCCAAGTCTTAAGAGCTACTGCCATTCAAGCAAGACTACTTGGGCTTCCCTATTCCACCCCCCCCCCCCCGACCCCATGACTACCCAATTCCTTTGAGTCACCACCCGGTGACTCCCCGAAGAACTCGGTGGCCTGGGCCGTGTGCCCTTGTCAGGGACGGGGCTCTCTCCCCCTCTCGCCATGTCAAACGGTCCAGCCAAGGGCTTCTGGCAGTGAGGAGAGGAAAAGGGGTGCCTCCTCAGGTTGGGGGTGACTTTCTACAAGTGGAAGTCACAGGCGAAGACCTTGATTTCTGCGTGGAGAAGATAGGACCCTTCATCGTGCGAGCACTAGATTCTTGTCCTCCATCTCCCCCCGTAACTCTTCCCTTCCCTTCCCTTCCCTTCCCTTCCCTTCCCTTCCCTTCCCTTCCCTTCCCTTCCCTTCCCTTCCCTTCCCTTCCCTTCCCTTCCCTTCCCTTCCTTCTTTTGTTTTCCTTCTCTCTCTCTCTCTCTCTCTCTCTCTCTCTCTCTCTCTCTCTCTCATCATCTTTCGTCTCTGTCTGTCTGTCTGTCTCTGTCTCTGTCTCTGTCTCTGTCTCTCTCTCTCTCTCTCCTTCCCTACCCCGACTTCCTTCCTTTCCCTTGGGAAGGCCACAGGGACAGGGACCTTTGCACGGCTATCAAGTCAAGGACGGACTCCCCCTACGCTCTGCACGTGAGCCCGCGCCCGTCCGAGCCCCCACATACCCTCGTCGCTAAGGTTTCCCCATCCCTGAGGAAACCCGTGAAGTAGCTGACTCACCAACGATGAAAGCCGCGAGCGCTCCCGCGGCTAAGTCCGGGGCCGGACAGCTGGTCGACCCGCCCCTCCGGGCGCTCGCGAGCCGGGGCGCCGGCCGCTCGCGCGCCCGCGGCCAAGTCCGGGGCC
>NW_028270006.1:92500-127500 GCF_054644295.1 Miniopterus natalensis | reverse complement strand
ACCGACGCGCGCGCGCGCGTCGCAAACCCCGCCGCGCCCCGGGCCCGGCCCCCGGGCCCGACGGGACCCGCTCCGCACGCGGCGAGGCGGACCCGCCCCGGCCCGCCCCCCGACCGCGAGGGGCGTCGGCAACGGGCGGCGGCGTGGAGGAGCGCGGGGCGGCCCGCGGGGGCGACACCCCGATGGCGGGCGCGGGAGCGGGCTGCGGGGCACCGGGCAGACGCATCGAGAGCCGCCGCCGGCCGGCGCGCGCGCGCGCGCAACGCCCGCGCGGGGGCGGGGGCCCGGGGCCAGAAGCGCCCGAGCCCCCCCTCCCGGGGGCGTCGCCCGCCCGGCGCGCGGGGGCGACGACGACTCACGACGGCTGGCCGGGACCCGAGCCGGCGCTCGGGCGCGCCCTTCCGAACGAGGGCCGCGCAGCGCGGGGACGGCCCCCGGCGCCCACACGCAACGACGCCGCACCGGCGGGGGGCGCCGGCGGACACGGAAGCGGGGCGGCGGCAGGCCCCGGGGAGGCGATGCGCGACCGAGGGGCGCGGGTCCCCGACAACGGGTCGGCGAGGCGGGACGGCGGGCGGAGAAGGCGTGACGACCGCCCGAGGCGGCGAGGCACGCGCGGCGCCGGGGAAGGCGGCGGCGGCGGCGCCGCCGGGGGCCCGGACCGCGAGGCGGCGGGCGGGGACGGCGGGCTCGGCCAAAGCAGAGGAAGAAAACGGAGGCTTTCCCCTCCCGGGGAGAGGCGAGCCCGGGTCCGTCTTCGCCGGGACACACGCGGGGTCTCACCGCCGGAGGCCACCGAGCCCAGGGGCGGTCCCGCGGCAACCCCGAGAAGACGACGACCGGCACGCCTCCCCCGTCGAGAAAACGCCGCCCTAACCCCAGCCTCGCGAGAGGGGCCCCCGCGGCGCCGCCGCGGCCGCGACCCCGCCGGGAAGAACACGGTTCTTCCCCCTTCCCTCGCGCTCCCCGGCCCCGCGCACACGCCGGCACGACGCCACACGCCGCGCGAGCGGGCGGGGGCGCGCCGACGGGCCCGCCGGCCCCCGAAGGGCAAACTTCGCCCGGAGACGCCGCCCGGCCCCCGCCCCCCGGCGTCGGGGGGGAGGGCCGAGGGGGCGACACCCGCTCGGCGAAAAGCCCCGGTCTCTCGGGGGCGCGCGGTCGCCGACGCCGCCCCCCCCCGTCGCGGGGGGAGGACGAAGGGCCGACGGCGGCGGCGGGGAGGGGAGGCGGGGAGAGCGGGAGGCGCGCAAGACGCGGGACCCGCGGAGGGAGGGCGCGGGCGCGCCCGGGGGAGGCGAGGTCGGCCTCCGAGGAGAGGGGGGCCCCGGGGCACGGACGGGCCGCCGGGAAAACGCACGGGGATCCCACCGCCACAGACACACAGGGCGGCCCCGCGACGCCCGGGACGCCGGCCGGCCCCCTCCTGCGGCGCCAGACCCTCGGAAAAGCCTTCCAACGCCCCCCGCCGCTGCACAGCCCCGGCCACGCCACCGCGGGCCGCGCGCGCACCGAGCCGCGAGGGGAAGCCGCCCTCGTCTCCTTTCTCCGTCCTTCCGCCCGGGTCCGACCCGGGTCGAGACTCGCGTCCCCAGTGGAACGCCCCCCCGAGGGCAAGCCGGCCACGAGACGTGCCCGCGGCAAGGCGCTTCCGCCGGGCTGCAACCCCCTCGGGGACGGGAGCGGGCCAGAGAAGCCGCTCGAAGCGCGGAAGCGGACGCGCGCCGGGGACGGGGAAGGGCCTCCGCGCCGCTCCCCCCCTTCGGCACACGGCCGCAAGGAACACGCGCACGCGGCGCGCCCACACGCACGCCGCGGCCCCCCGGACACGCGCCGGAAACGCCGGCCCGGCCCGGCGGGATCCTCCCCCGTCTCGGAGGGGGGAGGCGCGGGCCGCGGTAGAGGCCGAGAAAAGGAAGCGGCGTCCTCCAGGCCCCCCGCCCCACGCGGGGGGGGGGCCGTACCCGACGAACGCCGCGGCACGAGCTACCGATCGCGCTCGAGGAGGGGCGACGGCTGGGGGCTTCGGTACCCCAAGGCACCCTCTCGGATCGCTAGAGAAGGCTTTCTCGCCGAGGGCGCATCGTCCCCGCCCCATCGGAAGCCACCCCGGTCGGGCCCGCGGAGGCGCACGGTTCCGAGGGACGGCAGGGGGCGCGCGCCCAAGGGAAGGGCCCAACGGCACAGGGGAAAGCAACGGCGGCAACGCGAGCGCTCGAGGACGGGGCCGGGTTCACCAGAGGAGCGAGCCCGTGCTGCCTCAGGCATCGCCCTCTCGTCCTCACCGGGGGCCTCACCCAGAAAGTAAGCTAAAGAGAGCCCCGCGGCGTTGCGTCGAAACGCCGGGCACGACGCAAAGAAAGACTATCCGGCCCAGGAAAGAAGGACGGCAGCAACGGAAACCTCACGGTTCAGCCAGCGGCCGGCGTCGCCGGCTCGGCCCCGTTCGCGAGCGCCCACGCCGCCCGGGCAACGGCGGAGGTCCGGCCCCCCCCTCACGCGAGGGCGGGGGACACGGGCGTGCCTCCCCTGACCGGCTGGACTCACCCCCAAGCGCGGCCCCCCCACAGAGCACCGCCACAGCGGGCGACCCCGAGGGGAAGGCTCACGGGGGACGGGGGACGACAACACCTGCTCGGCCTCGGGCACCTGAGCGACGACCCGGAGCGCTCCAGGAGCAACCAGAGGACCAAAGCGAAACGCACTCGCGCGCCCAGGCGGAATCGCGCGGCGCGTCGGCGGGACGCCCCTCCCCGCCGCGGGGAGGGGCCGCCCGCGGGACACAGCCAGGAAAGGCGGGCGGAGAGTGTCCGCTGCGTCATCAAGACCACGCGCCCCACCCGTCGCCCCGAGGGGCAAGGAGGCGGAAGAGCGAGGTCGGGCCGGGTTCCGCACCCCTTTTTCCTTCCCACACACCGCCCAGCCAGGCGGGGAAGGAGAGGAGAGGGGCCCGCGGGCGGAGCGAGAAGAGCGGCCACATTCACCAGGAATGTCCGTCCCTCGTCCGGCGCGGCTTAGGCCCGGCCCGGGAGAGCGCGAAGTCACCACATCGATCAGAAAAACATGCACGGAGGCCCGGAAAAGCCACCGCACCGACCGAGCTGCCGGCCGCGGAGGGCAAACGAGGCGAGGACTGCGAGAGAGGGGCCTGCGCTTCAGCCTCACCAGGTTTAGAAAACCCTCCCCCGAAGGCAACCATCCCTCCTCGCGGCAAGAGGCGAACGACGGCCCCCGGGCTAGGGGAAAAGCCGTCTCCGACGCCATAGAGCCGAGGGGGCGGCGGCGGCCGGCCGCGCGAAAGCACACGGGGCGGCGCCGGGGACGCGAGGCGACGCCGCCCAACCCCCCCCCAAGCGTGCCACGCGCGCACACCACTCGAGCGGTCAAGAGGTTCAACGATACCGGGGGGTTCCGGAACACGGCGTTCCAAGGGCAACGGCCCCAGACACACATCAGCCGGCGCGCGCAGGCCCGAGGCGTAACGGCTTCATCTCGTGCGGCCACAGGGACGGACGGGGAAGGGAGAAGCCCCGCGGGCAGACCCCCACACACCCCCGTCCTCCAGTCACCCGAGGACACCGTATCCACACTCATCTCGTGGTACAAAACGCCCGCCTCGGGCTAAACATCGACGGTCCCCGGTGACGGGTGTCCCGTCCAAAGGCCACGCGGGCCTCCTGGGACGGAGTCGCGGCCACAGGCCACCCCACAGGATCCCATCAAACCCCCCGAGCGGGGGGGGGGGGGGGGGGGGGGGCGCGGCGGGCCATCTGGTCGACCCCCGGAGGCCTGTGAGGAAGCGGCCGCGGACACGCGCGAGAGGGCCGTTGACGCCCTCCCCGTCGCGCGGCCCGGCGTGCGCGAACGCACCGGAACGCGCTTCCGGATCGGGACTTGGAAAAAAAATCCACGGAGGCGCCTACGTCGAACGGCGCTTCCCCGAGGACCGCGGGCTTGCCCGATCCCGCCAAGGGCGGCGCACTCGCGTAGGGAGAGCTCCCCGCGGTCCCCAGACTTCGACTCGGGGCTTGGGGGAAAAACAAAACACCCGAGTCCGACGGCGGGACCCAAGCGTGCACGCCTCCCCAAACGCCTCGCCCTCCTCCCCCAGCCTCCCCGCACGGGCCCCTCCCGGTCCCGACCTGCGGCACGGGACTCGAAATAAACCCGGCGAGGGAGTCCCGTCCGGGGTCCCGGGGAAACACGCGGGCACGCGCCCGGGCCGGGTAGATCCCGGCCGTCCCCCCGCGCGAGGGCCAAAGGGGGCGGACGGGGGGGGCGTTCGATTCAGGCCTCCGGATCGATCGGGACTCCACTGAAAATTCCACGGAGGCGCGCGCCTACGACGAACGAACGGGTCGGATCCCAGGAAGCCACCTCGCGGGGGGTGGGTGGGGGCGCGAGCCAGCGGAGGCCTCCCGCGCGCCCGCCACGCCGTCGCGCGAGTCGGCGGGCACCTCCGGAGCGCGACGCGGAGGGCGGGGGTTGGGGAACCATCCAAGGGCCGGGGAGGGCCCGCGGAGGCCCGACTCCCGGACACGCGCTGGACGGCGCCCGGGCGCGAGGTTTTTCCCTTCTCCGTCACCGCCGCGGCGGCCCCGAGGGCGGAGGGGCGCCGGAGAGTGCTGGTCGACCCGTCAGGGCGGCCCACAAGCAGCGCCGCCGCAGCCGCTCCCTCACTAGTCCCACAGGTCCAATCTCCGGCAAACGGGCAGAGCAACCCACAGCCCGGCGCCGCCGGCACGAACGCGACAGCGCCACCGGCCTCCTGGAAGTCGCCCGCGGCCGCGCCGGCCACGTCGCCTCCCTCGCCGCTCCCCAAGGAGGAAACGATCTAAAAGCGGCCGCCAGGTGGCTCCCGACAACCGGCGAGGACATCAGCGGGACCGATCGGGATCGAGGGCCGGCGAGGGCGTCCCGCCGACCGCCCGGAGGACCGATCGCGTCCCGGCCGGGCCCGGACGCGGCAGCGGGCAAGGGGGACTCGCAAAACCTTTCTCCGCCGGCGGCGGGAACAAGGGCAGGCAGGGCGCGGGGGCTCGGGCGTGAGAGAAACTCCCCGGAGTCGCCAGAGGGCGGGGCCGCCCCTCGGGGCACAGCACCGCCGGCCCGGTCTCCTCTCCCTCCCGGGAGGACCTAAAAAAATTGTACGCGGCCGGGGGCCCTTAAAGCTAAACGAGGAGGCGAGCACTCACGGGACAGCGACGGGCCCGTCGTTTGATCCGGGGCTTGGCTTCCGTTTCCTTTGGGTTCCTTTTCTTTCTTTTTTTTTTTAACCCCAACGTCTCTCGGGGAGACATCGGTTCATAAAGCCATACAGGTTTTGAAATGAAATTTAAAAAGGAATCACTCCAATCAAGAAAGAGCGTTTGTACGGAGCTCCAAAAACATCAATCACTAAAAATAAAGCGCAGGTTGCTTTCAAGCGGACAACTCAAAGAAGCATCATCTGAGCACACACCCCGACAACCCACCGAACACATACCCCCAAAACACCCTCTGAACACACACCGCAACGCCCTCTGAACACATTCCGAAACGTCCACCGAAGACGTGCCGAATCGAGCCCAAAGTAGAAGGTCTCTTTCCATCCCCATTTATCCCGCCCCCCCCCCCCCCGCCATTGTCTTTCTTTTCTTCTCTTTTTATCTTTCACGCCCCCCCCCCCCCACACACACACACACACCCCTCCGCTCGAAATCTATCCTTTTCAACGCAGGGAGGAGGTCTTTCCGAGGCCTATCCACAAAGCCCAGAAGCCATACAGGCAATAAGCGACAAACTCGACCACGTCCAAAGTTTCAGAGAAGTCCGTCTCTGCACAGAGACAACAAGGGCGTCAGGGCGTGACATCTCGGTGGGTGGTGGATTTCAGTAGGACTCCCCGTGGGGTGAGCAGGGGAATATGTGTGCTTTCAGTGAGACCGATGAGCACGACGCAGCAGCACGGTTCCGTGAAACTGACAAATTCAATCCACCCCACACCCCCCCCACACCCCGGGAGGAGAGCGTGCTTCAGATACGCTGACACTGCGGGGGGTCCGATCCCCAGTCAGGGGATCAACCGATGAAGGCATCAATAAGTGAAACCAAAAAATCTCTCTCTCTCTCTCTCTCTCTCTCTCTCTCTCTCTCTCTCTCTCTCTCTCCCTCTCTCCCTCTCTCCCTCCCTCCCTCCCTCCCTCCCTCCCTCTCCCTCTCTTCCCTCTCTCCCTCCCCCTCTCCCCTTCCCCTCCCTCTCCCTCCCTCCCTCCCTCCCTGTCTCTACCCCCATCAATAAGTGAAACCAAAAAATCTCTCTCTCTCTCTCTCTCTCTCTCTCTCTCTCTCTCTCTCTCAAAAATCAATAAAAATAAACATAAAACTTTTAAAGATCAGAATGCTCTTCTCCCGTCGGTCTCCCTCATGTCCGTCTCCCGCTTAGGCCCACATTCCCAGAGTCTCCAAGAGAGCAGAGGACAATCTAAGATGTTCGGGAGGGCGGCGTTGCGGAACCGGAGACGTTCACCTTACGCAAAGACCAAGCGGCACTCGGAGGCTGGGGCTTCGGGAGGTTGACTTTACGCCGGCGGGCCCAGAGGAGTCCAACTCCAAAGTCTGAGCCCCTTCCACAGTAGGAAAGTTGACCGTTTATGAAGGTTCCGAGTTTAAAGTCGAACAAAGAGGCTTCCTAAACTCGGTCATCATCACCGGCCACTCTCGTCTCTACTCGGGTACCCCGAGAGGGAACACGCCTGAGCACACGGGGTGCGGGTCGGTGCGCAGGAAGCGACAGGACGATAGCGGGCGGGAGGCCTCTTATCAGAAGGGGACTCCTAGCTTCAATCACCCCGACACCCACTAAAAGACAACAGGAGGAGGGAGGAGGGGGGAGGAAGAACGCCGCCTTCCTTCACTCATGCCACCCTTCCCACAGAGAAGCCAGCAGCCAGGCGCTCGCTTCTCAGAAACAAAGCAAAAGGGAGGGTTTTCATGTTATTCCCTATCCACGGTCGATGAAAACCGTGCGTGGCAAGAGAGACAGACGGCAGTTCTCGGAGCGATCCGGCGGGAGAGTTCAAAGCCTAGCGACACGCACAGCGAACGTCCGGCGAAGGCCTCGAGACACAAACGAAACGACACGAAACAAAAACAAAAACAAACAAAGAAACAAAAACGCGTGTCGAAAGGAAAGGAAGGACGAGTCTTCCCAGAAGCCCGACTTTCCCCACAAGCTGTCAGACTGGGAAGTCGGGACCGGAGGGGGAGCATCTCTGGGATAGCACCCGGAGGTGGCTTTGGGTGCTTCTGTTGAAATAGGCTTCTGTCTGTCGGCCCGCCCACCCGTCTGCCTCTCTAGAGCACTTTGGGGCTCAGGGCAAGACCCAACGGAGCCTACAGAGAAGTCCCATAGACCCGCCGCCCCCCCCCCCCTCCCCCCCCCCCCGTGAGGTCGCCGCTCTCCCTCCCCCAACACGGGCACGCACGCACGCACGCACACCCCGCCCCCCCCTCCGCAACCCGCCGGTCTCTTGGCCCTTTCCATAGTTTTGTCTTTTCAGAAATGTCCTCTAGAGTTGGAATCACGAGGTAGGTGTCCGGTTCAGAGCGGCTTCCTTCAGATAGCGATGCGCATCGCAGGTTCCTCGCCCGCCCCCTCACGGCTGGCTCCCCGTGGCTCTCATTTCTTTCCAGCGCCGGTCACTCAGCAGATCAGCATCCCCGTCGTCGCCCGGGCCATCCGCACTCCGCGTGTCCATTCTCCACACAAAGAAGAGCCTTTCGGTCACCTCCGGGTCCTGGAAGTTGTGAATAGAGCCTCTGTGCACCTCCGCGTGCCGGTTTCTGCGAGAATCCGAGTGTTCAAACTCGCTCGCTCGGGTCCACGGATACCAAGGAGCACGACGGACCGGGGATGAAGAAAGGGGATGTCTGTGTCCTCTTGAGAGGCACCGTCCACATTCACAGGGTTTCTCAAGAAGGTAGCCGAGAGCACGTCAGCATAGTGACGAATCAAGGCCAGGGAAGGAGGTCGAGTTCCAAGATTGCCGGAAGGGAAGATGTCACCGAGAGGCCCAAGCCTTCTCAGGGTCCGTGGCCCACCCGGACCAGCCCAAAACATTCACCCGACGGGAGGGAGGGAGGGAGGGAGAACTGAACGGGAGCAAAGGGCACAGTTTTATTTCCCTTAAGTCTCACATGACATGGGGGGCAGAGGGGGCCTCCTAAGGAGACCAGAGAAGACCAGGAGAAGAGGCAAAACAGAAACACTTCGATCCCGGGTCCAACAGACAGACAGGCGATCCCGGAAGAGCCACTGAGTAGGCGGGGAGGCTCCAGGGAAGAAGAGGCCCCTTGGCCCAGGCCACTTTGAGATATCGTCTCCGGCTCACCCGAACGAGCCGGCGAGCCAGCCAGCAGAGGAGGTGTCGTTGTGCAAGGAAAGGGGAAGGAGATCGGGTTCTCCTCCAGGCCATAGAATCGTGCCAGAGGGCAAGGCGCGGAGACAGCAGTTGGCGGGCCAGCCGAAGAGAGTGAGGTACCGAGAGAGAGAGAGAGAGAGAGAGAGAGAGAGAGAGAGAGAGAGAGAGAGAGACTGACTGACTCTCTCAAGGGGATGCACTAGGTGAAGAAGAGCAGCCGGATTTCTGTCTCTCGGCTGGGTGATGGGGAGGGGGTCTGGCCCCTCTGCCCGGCTGCTCCTTCGTTTTGGACAGAGGGAAAGAACTCCTCACGTGGAGGAGGTATCATTTCTGCACAAGGCCTGGCAGGACCGGAGGAGAGGCTGTGGGCCGGGCCGGGCCGGTCAGAACACCCAAAGGATCTGTAGGAGCTCTGACACCAGCCCTTTCAGAAACAGGGAGACGAGGGAGTTTAGCTCGGGGCCTCCCAGCAAGTCGCCCCTCGGTAGCAAAACCAGAGCTTTCCAGAACAAACCGAGTCCCAGGAGGAGCCAGCAGTCAGCTGGAAGCAGGCCTCAGGCGGGCGGGCCGGCGGGCAGCAGGGCCCGATCCCCTCCCCCGCCACTTTGCGCAGAAGGAATGATATAAAAGCGGCCGCCAGGTGGCGCCCGACAACCGCCGAGAACAAGGTCAGCGAGACGTTTCCGGGTGGCGGGCCTGCCGCCGGCCCGGAGGACCGATCTCCAACCGGCCCACGGCCCACGGCCCACCTCGGATCGTGTCTCCCGGCCCTCGGCCCGTGGCCCTCGGCGGGCGGCGGGCGGCGGGCGGCGGGCGGCGGGCGGCGGGCGGCGGGCGGCGGGCGGCGGAGCCTCCGCCTCAGAGCTCCCGGCAGGCACAGCGCCGCGCGGCCGCCATAGCGGAAGGGGGGACTTGGAAAATCTTTTTCGGGTGGCGGCCGGAACAGGGGACCGGCGGGGGAGACTCCTGCGTGAAAGAATCCCACGGAGTCGCCGGCAGGCGGTGGGCGCCGGGGCCAAGACGTCCCGGAGGGGCATGAGCCTGTCCCTGGCCTCCTGGGAGGACCTAGAAACATTGTTGCGGCCGGGGACTCCACCTCCAGAGCCAGGCCAGTGTTCACGGGACAACAAGGGAGGAATCACCCCTTGATCTTTCTGTGGCTTCCTTCCTTCCTTCCTTTCTTCCTTTCTTCCTTTCTTTCTTTCTTTCTTTCTTTCTTTCTTTCTTTCTTTCTTTCTTTCTTTCTTTCTTTCTTTCTTTCTTTCTTCCTTTCTTCCTTTCTTTCTTTCTTTCTTTCTTTCTTTCTTTCTTTCTTTCTTTCTTCCTTCCTTTCTTTCTTTCTTTCTTTCTTTCTTTCTTTCTTTCTTTCTTTCTTTCTTTCTTTCTCTCTTTCTCTCTTTCTCTCTTTCTTTCTCTCTTCCTCTCTTCCTCTCTCTCTCTCTTTCTTGGAAATTTAATTTATCGGGGAGACATAGGTTAAGAAAACTAGGCAGGCTTTAAAGTAAAATAAAGTAGCTGCGCCCCTTTTCTCTGAAAGCATTCAGAGCCAGGATCCTCGAGGGGGGATGTGATAGGCAGGGAGACAGCGAGGGCGTGGGGCCAGGTACTGGAGGTCACGGGAGCCAGCGGAAAGCGCCAGGGGCCTAGCAACAGACAATTGGAGGGTGGGACCCCGCCCCCAGGGCGGCCTTTCCTCCCCCTAGCAGATTGCCCGTCCCGCGGTTTGGACCCCATGACCTGTTCCTCCCTAGAGAGGACGTCTAGGCCTCAGCCCCGTTTCAGCTCCAGGATCAGAAAAGCAACAAAACCGGCCACAGCCGACCTCAGGCCAGCCGCATTGAACGGTGGCCTCTCCCCGCCCTCAGGCCAACCAACCGGTCCGAGGAGACCATAACCCTGAAAGGACACACCTGGAAAGCTGCTGACTATGATAAGGAGATCTTTCCCTGAGCCTTGTCCTAAGAGAAAACCATTAGGACGGAGGACCCAGCTCTCTCCCTCCTGGAAGCAGCCTCTGGCCACCCCCCACCCCCTTCAAACCGCCCCCGCCCCCCCCCAGGCACCTTAGCATTAGCTTCCTCACTCCCAAGCCCCAAGGGCCCTTTCTTGGCCTTTATAACTTGTTTCCTAAACCCATGCCTTCCGGGAATGACTTCTTCTACCTCTGCGATCCACGAAATAAATGTTCTCTTATGATAAAAATAAAGTAGAAGGAAATAAAATTAAAGAAACAAGACTCTTTGCGTGGAACTCCGAGAACGCGTGCGCCCGCGCCCGCAAAACCCACGCAGGCTTCTCAAGCGTGCAGCTCGAGGAGACGCCATCCGCCTGCAGACCCGCCTCTGGCGTCATCTAGCATCGAGCGGTCACCGCCCAAAGCACAAAGCCTCTTTCTGTCCCCATCTACCACCCCCCCGCCTTTTTCTTTCTCTTTTTCTTCGGGGTTCTCCTCCCCTCCACACCCCACCCCAAATCTATCCTTTCCAACGCAAGGAGGAGGTCTTTCCGAGGCCTACTCGCAAAGCCCGGAAGCCACACAGGCCACGGACCGGAAACTCGACCCCGGCCGCCTTCCCTCTGAGATCCCTCCGTCTCTTTCACGCTTCCGTGTCTCACGACCCCATTCAGGTGTAAGGGGCGTCCGTCTCTGTGTTACAGGACAGGGAGAGGCTAGGAAAGCGTCCCGGCGGGAAGGATAGGGAAACGGAGGCAGGAAAGCGAAACAGAGCTTCGCGGGCCTCCTCTTGAGAACAAGCGGTTAAAACCTCTCCTCCTCACAGAAGAACGCGGGAGAGAAGGGGGAAGGAAAGGCAGAGGGGGGAACCTTCCTTCCACCTCTCGGGAGGGAGAGGCACTCGGCGTCCGTCCTCCCGGCCATCCTCCCCAGGCTGTTCAAACAGCAGCGAGGAGGAGAAGAGAAGGGCGCCCCTGGTGGAAACGGCGAAGCCGGCGGTCTCGGGTCGGTCGAGATCGAGGGACCGGCTCCTTCGCATCACAGACCGTCCACCTGGACCGGGATCTCTGGCACGGCCGTCTTGGAAAACTTCGGCGCCCCCGGCCGGCCCGGGCGTGGCTCAGCGGTTGAGCCTCGACCCAGGATCCAGGCGATCGGGGTTCGATTCCCGGTCAGGGCGCATGCCCGGGTGGCGGGCTCGATCCCCAGTCGGGGGCGTGCAGGAGGCGGCCGATCCATGACTCTCTCATCATGGATGTTTCTGTCTCTCTATCCCTCTCCTCTCCTCTCTAGGAAATCAATAAAGACATATTTTTAAGGAATAACGATCATAATAAGCAAAACATGTACACCAGTGGGCGGGCGCATAAGGCCGAAACCACCCCGTCTGTGCTTCGTAAGCCAGATGGATCGATTTGCTAGCGCCTCGTTTCATCGATAAATGCGTACGCTTTCATTTTTTCAAAATCCATTGGCTTTTGTGTCTCAGTACATTCATGTCACAACACCACGGTCAAGGTCTCTCGGATGAGATCGTGGATAGGAGAGGTCGAACACCCACCGAGGTTGGGAATCGCCCTCTCCCAGTGGGGGCGGGGGGCGTCCGACAACACCTCTCTGGTGTCTGTGAGAGGTGCCTGTCACATCTGCACTGAGACAACAAGCGTGTGGGTGTGGGGGAGTTTGGTGCAAAGTCAGTAGGCTGTGGGTTTCAGCGCGACTCGCCTTCAGGACGACCACCACAAAGGGCGCGTGTGTTTGAAATGAGGTCAACGTCGATCCGGCCCTGGCCGGGCGGCTGAGTTAACTGGAGCGTCCTCCCCATCTGCCGAGGCGGTGGGTCCGATCCCCAGTGCGGGCACATATGAGAAGCAACGGAGCCGTGACCGGTGTGCCTCACTGGTTGAGCGTCATCGTCCCCGTGCACTGGAAGGTCACCGGTTCCTTTCCAGGTCAGGGCCCAGGCCCAGGTTGCGGGTTTAGTCCCCAGTCCGGATGCGCATGGGAAGCAACGGATCAATGTCTCTCTCTCTCTCTCTCTCTCTCTCTCTCTCTCTCTCTCTCTCTCTCTCTCTCTGGCTCTCTTTCTCCCCCCCTCTCTCCCTCCCTCCCTCTCCCTTCCTCCCCACCCCTCAAATCGATGAGAACATATTTCTTTTTCAAAAAGCAACCGATGAATGCATCAACAAGTGGAACAACAACTTGATCTCTCTCTCAATCTTTCTTTCTCTCTCAAACCCTCCCCCCGCCCTCACCCCCTCCCACCCTCCCTCCCTTCCACTCTCTCTTTAAAAACAAAACTACGAAAACCAATGGGGAAAAATACCCTCTGGTGAGGATTAATAAAATAAAATTTTAAAAAATAATAAAATTAAACAATAACATAAACTATTCAATTAAACTAAATTTAAATCTAAATAGACCAAAGACACAGAGCGGGCATCTCACCGGACAGGGGGAGAGCTCCGTGCCATGAATGGCAAATAGGCGCTGGAGAAGACGTGAGCCAGTGGTTCCCGATGAATGCCGATGAACACTACAGGGAGGCACCGTCGGGACACAGCCCTCAGAATTCCTTGAGCAAAATACGGGGAACGGTATCCAGAAAACGCCGGTGAGGTCACATCGCGGGGAAACCGAGTCACTCGCCGGTGGCGGTGGCGGCGGCGGTGGTGGTGATGTAAAATGGTAGGGCCGGAGCATCTGAGATCTTGCTCCCCAGCCTATGTCATCAGTGCAGCTCAAAGAAACTCAGAAAAATGATCGAAAATAACAATCATAAAGTCATAACAACAATAACGATGATAATAATGGTAATAAAATGGTAGGGCCGCTGTGGAAAACAGTTGTGGTGGCTTCGAAACACACAGACCGAGGAGAAGAACAGAAACTCATTTCCCCGGGTGGGCGGGCAGTGTGTGTCTATGCCAGGGAGATGAAAACAGCAGCGGGTGGGTTGTGCCTTAAAGGGTTGGCCGGCCGTGCCTGGGAAGTTCAGAACTCACCCATTCGAAAGAAAGAGAGGTGGGACCGGCCCGGCCCCACTCCCGGGAGGAAACCTCTAAGCCCTTGGGATGTCCCCACTCGATAAGAGTGTCTCAGTTTAGCTGGAGCCTCGGGTGGGTAGTCTGGGCCAAAGACGTGCCTTAGGGCGGGGCAGGGGGAGGGGAGGGGCAGGGGGGCCTCCGGGCCAGGCGGTGGCGGTGCCGGTTTGACCTCTGGGACATCAGCCCTGCGGCGTCCTTTGAGTCCTTCCGTGACAGGACAGCTGAAAAGATGTTACCGCCGCCAGGAAAGATGTTATGGGAGAGCCCCCTGAGTCAGAGGGCGAGGGCTGTCGCCCCTTCCTCGGTTCCCGTCACGCTCTGGAGAAAGAATTCAAACGAGTGGCACCGGACAGCGTCGTTGTCGTCGTCGTCGTCGTCGTCGTCTTTAACGAGGGAACTTATCAAGGAAGCACGGCGAGCCGATCCAAAACCGAAATAAAATACACTGGGCGTAAAACACCATCGGGCACCTCAGATGGTCTGGGTGTGCCACCTGGGGTCCGAGGGGGTCTTATACCCTTCTGTCTACAGGGTTCGGGGTTCCTCTGCCTTCTGTCTTGGACACAGAGGTCCCAAGCTTGCTACTTCTTTGTTCAGTGAGTGAGTGAGGTCGAGCTCTCCCTTTCTTCTGTCCCCCTCCCGCCCTCCTGCCTCAGCAGTTCCGGGGTGATTTCGGCTACCTACGTGTTCTTTGGTCAGGGAGGAGGGGTATTCACCATTGGCTCTCAAGTGTCCTCGTTCGGGGGAAGATAAGGTCTTGCTGCAAGCGGCCCAAACTGTTTGGCCTTGTGTCATTTTCTTGTCTCGGTTTCTCTATTCCACTTGCCCAGGCATCTTCCTAGCTTCTTGCTGTCATCCTGTTACACTTCTAGGGAGTGAAGCATCCGACTCCGGAGCACCCCACCCACCGCAGGGCCCGACGACGATGACGACGACGACGACACCTATGATCAGCCACGGAATCCTGGGCCGGCGAACGTTCTCTCTCGTGGGAGCGGAGGGGCCGAGGGTGGGATATGCTTGCGTGCATGCACGGGGGGGGGGGGGGGGGGGGCGGGGGGGGGGGGGGCCTGGCTGTCCTACATACTTACAACTGATTATTTTCTCTCATGAGTCCCTCTCGTGTGGACTCGGTCATCAGGCCAGCTGAAAGAACCTAGCAGGGGAGAAAAAAATGTCTTCCTCCCGCCGCTGCGGTTATTAAGGAAGGAACAGAGAGCGACAGCAAGACACTGGGTAGCGATCCTAGGCTCCGACTCCTCCGCAGGGCCCAGGGTCGGGCTGTGCCACAGCTACAGCTGTGGAGTCATTTCAAAATTTAACGCCCAGGCCACGGAGGAGCATCGGGGACGGTGGAAACGAAGGCGAGGAAACTTCTGGTTGTCGAAAGCCAGAGGTGAGAGCAGCCAGAAGAGCAAAGAGGTGTAAGCCACCCACCCGGAACCGCTCAGAAGGAAACCACCGGAGCAACACGTCACCCCAAACCGAAGCCACGTTGGCACATGGGTCATTTGGAACTCAAGTGACTTAAGACATAGCAGGTTCGAGAAAGGTGCTCCCCTCCTCCTCCTCCTCCTCCTCCTCCTCCTCCTCCTCCTCCTCCTCCTCCTCCTCCTTCTCCTCCTCCTCCTCACCCCCAACACCCCTCTCCGGTGGTGGTGGTGGTGGGGAGATTAAACTCTCGAGGGAGAAAGAAGAAGACATCTGTCATCACCAGAGACAGGGAGGGGGGAAGGGGGGAGCAGGAGCGTGGCGGGCACTCTGTGAACAGCATCCAGGTGAGCGGCTGCAGAACTGAGGTCTGGTGAGCCACCCGTCCGTCGGTCCCGACAAACCAAATCAAACTGGCCCCTAATCTTCCTAGTGGCTTCTTCGCCGTGGCCTACCCGCCCCTATTCCGGAACAACACGTCTGTCTCCCAAACGTGCCGATTCTCTGTCTAAAAGGTCTTCACTCTCCGGAGAAGGCCTCCGTGTACAGGTGCACATTAAAGAAGATCGGGCCCGGCCGGGCATGGCTCAGCGGTTGAGCGCCAGCCAAGGATCCAGGAGATCACGGTGCCATTCCCGGTCAGGGCCCATGCCTGAGTTGCGGGCTCCATCCCCAGTCGGGGGTGTGCAGGAGGCAGCCGACCCATGCCTCTCTCATCCTTGACACTTCTCTCTCTCTCTCCCTCTCCCCCTCTCTCTCTCTCTCTCTCTCTCTCTCTCTCTCTCTCTCTCTCTCTCCCCCGCCCTCCTCCCTTCTTGTCTCTTAAATCAAGAGAGATATAGTAAAAAAAAAAAAAAAAAAAAAGGAAAGCATGTAAAACATCTAAAAAGATAAGGTAGCACACAGGATCCCCGGACAGCATTCCAGCTTCTAACATGCCATCCTCCTAGCATCGCAGCTACAGGGATCAGAGCAGCTTCTGAAAGTCTCAGGTGGAGAAACATGAGCCAAGTGATCGTCTCCGCTAGCAAAACTGATCATGGCTTTTAACTTTCTGGTCCATTGTCCTCCAATGTATGAATCTGCTATTGCTGATCTTTTTTTTTGGGGGGGGGGGGCACCTGGTTAACCTGCTTATTCTTCCAGGATGTGGATGAAGGGGCACACGGCACAGGCCACAGGTGTGGACGCTTCGAGAGCGGAGAACATGGACTTGAAGAGGACCTCAGCTCTCAAAGGGAGATGAGCCCCTGGGAGGGCCTCAATCCTAACGTCCCCCTCGGCGGGATGGTTTGGAAACTCATCCAACCCTCGATGCATGCAGGTGACGGGACACCCATCTCCTAGAAACGCTTCCCCTTCACGGCCCACAGGTCGATGATTCCCCAATTGCCGGAGCCCGCCGGCAGAGTCGAACGGTCCTGAGGAAGGGGTGAGGATGAAGAGAAGACAGACACAAAAAAGATGGGATCGGGAGGGCTGCAGCTCATGCCTGTTGCCAGCTGCCGGCCCCGAGTTTATTTTCCCAGCTCAATTTATACAGACACTGTTAATTTTGCTGAATAGCACCCCGCTCCGCATTCCTACCCCTTGAGTAGTTCCTTCAAGGCCGTTGAATGCTATCTCAGAGTAAACACCCTGCCTCTTGCAGGAGCTCTGACGTTGGTGCCTGTCTTTGTTTCGGCTTCTAATGGGAACTTGCGGGGAGGATTGAGTCCTTGGCTTGGTATGTGGCTTGACTGTCCTTTAACCCTTCAGGCCGGGACCAACATCCTGATAAGCTTTTCTGGAACTTAAGGCCGCAAGCTAAATTAGTATTGCTTTGGTGCCTCAAGGACTGGGTCAGGGAGCAGGGGAGCACATCCGCAGCTCACCCACGCAGCTCCTCTGTGCCTGGGGCCACAGCGGCTCACCCACATCTCCCCGGGAGCAGGGGAGCACATCCGCAGCTCACCCAGGCAGCTCCTCTGTGCCTGGGGCCACAGCGGCTCCCCACACCCAATGCTGTTCGACTGGCTCTGGGCTCTGGGAACACGCACCCCTTGTTCCCCAGAGGAGTCCCCATCAGAGCAGAAAGGAGGGGCGTGCAGCCCTCCCAAGGCCAGAGCCCAAGGCAAGCAACATCCACTGAGGGGACAGGTGTGTCTCCTGTGTTCATCGTCACCTATGAAATATGGGGGTGAAACGGCCCCTCTCCGGAGCAGGATCTCAACCCTTTGGGATTCTGCCTCCAGGCGGCGGTGGGCGATGGGGGGGGGGCGGGGGGGGGCTCAAGGCAAGGCAAGTCACTGAAACTCTCTGTACATAGGCATGTTTCCCATGTGGAGACAGCTCAATAGTAAAGAGAGAGGTTTCCAGAGCGAACTGAGTGACGGGAGCAAGCAGCGCCCAGCCTGCGCCGGGGCAGGCAAGCGGGCAGACAGGTGGGCGGGCGGGCGGGGACTCTCTAGTCCCATGGTCCGAGTCCCCTCCGCCCCACCGCCGTCTCCCCAGGCCTCTTCTCAAGCAGAGAGGCAGAGGGGAGGGCGGTCCCAGAGCACATCTCTTGTCCTCCACAAACACTACTCCCCCTCGGCCGCTTGGCCTGAGATAGCCAGCCACCCGGCTCTCCCCCTGCCCGATTGATTTTCCTGCGGCCCAGAGGCCCTGTTCAGGGCTGAGGATGAAACCCCTACCCTCCGGTTCCCCAACCCGATGGGCCCGGGGGGGGGGGCAGGCAGGTGGGGGGGAGGGGCGGGGAGGACCGGGCGATTCATTGTGACCGGCCTCACTCAGTAAATAGCTCCTTTCAAATGCAGAAAGCTGTCGGGTAAAGTCAGAGCCTCCGACCTCGCCTCGGGCTTCTTCGACTGCCCCACCCTTACTGAGGCCGCAGCCCCGCGAACCACGGGAAGGGAGGGTGTTGGAGGAGCTGGCCGGCCCCGGTCTGTCCGTTGGCCAAGCCTGGAAAGCTCCCTCCCTCCACCGTTAGAGAATCATGGGGTGGGGGTGGGGATCAAGGGGCGCGAGGCCGGGTCCGAGCGGGACGGGGCGGGGCGGGAGGCGGGGAGCCGCTGAGGGGCCCGAGTCCAGGGCCCAAGTCTTAGGTCAACCGGCCGGGCGGGGCTCAGCGGTGGAGCAGCGAGCGATCTCGAACCCAGGAGATCGGGGTTCGATTCCCGGTCAGGGCACATGCCCGGGTTGCTGGCTACGCAGCGGGCCCATGACTCTCTCCTCATCGATGTCTCTATCTCTCTCCCTCCCTCGCCTTTCCTCTCTCTGAAATCAATCAAGATATATTCCAAAAAAAAAAAAAAGATTCCATTTTAAAAAGAAGGAGCCAAGGGTTGGAGGACGGTGGGTGGAGGGGTGGGTGGATGAGGAGAGAGGAACCAAAGCATTGATATGCCTGTCGGCACAACCCACCCAAGGACACGGACCGTGGCGGGGAGTGGGACGGGGCCGAGTGGGTCATCGGGGAGGCAAAGGGACATCGGTGACCTATGAAGCAAAAATTAAATAAATAAAAAGAAGGAAACACGGCGCTCTTACGAACCCTTTCCCAACACACTCCAGAGAAAAATGCCGAAACAAGGAAAAAAAGGAAGGCTTCTCGGTCACCCCGGAGCCTCCCGGGGTGAAGGGTCAGGGTTCGTCCCTTTCGCCCACGAGACGGATAGGCTAGGCGGTGGGAACGTAGTCCACGCGAGAGACAAGGTCTAAAGCGACCAGGCCTCCTTCCGTCTCTGTTGCACGGACCTAAAACACCATGCTTATGGCTCGGCTCGCTTTTCAGTGGTTCTCTTTCTTTTAAACTGTTCCGCGTGACAGCCATCTTAGCCCTTCTCTTTGTCCGCAGCTCCAAAAGATTCCACCTCCCCTTCCAATCACCCGCAGGAAACAAGCGGCATTTTCCAGGTCTCAGGTTTTCCCGGACGTCGATGTGGACAGGGCTTGGAAAAGAAATGAGGATTTTTAAGAAGGGCTCTTCAGTGTAAGGAACCATAATCGAATGTATTTTGCTCAAGTCAACAGATTTATTTATTTATTTATTTATTTATTTATTTATTTACCCAGGATTTGTCCTCCACCAGAAAAGAAAGTTCGAAAATAAAAACCCTCTCCTGGGTAACTCTTTGGTTAGGTGAAATCAGTGTTAGCAACTTGTCAGTTTAGGACTCCAAACAGTTCCACCCAATGCCGGTGAAGAGTAGATGCTTTTCATCTTTATAAAATGTTTGCCTGTTTCTGTGTACTATTTTATTTATTTATTATTTTGGTTAAATGCGCACGTGCTCAAACGGATGGTCCAAACTTCCAACGTTCAAATCATAAAGGAGTATGTCTGTTCCTCCCTTTCCACCCCTCCTGCCTTTCTTCCTCCCTCCCCACCGCACCCCACCACACCCCCAAGTCTTAAGATGCCTCAACCTCTCTGTCTGTCTGTCTGTCTGTCTGTCTGTCTGTCTGTCTCTCCCCCTCCCTCCCTTCCTCCTCCTCCCTGTCTCTTAAATCAAGAGAGATATAGTAAAAAAAAAAAAAAAAAAAAAAGCATGTAAAACATCTAAAACTATAAGGTAGCAAACAGGATCCCCGGACAGCATTCCGGCTTCTAATGTGCCATCCTCCTACCATCGCAGCTACAGGGATCACAGCAGCTTCTGGTATCAGGTGGAGAAAGATGAGCCGAGTGATCGTCTCAGGTAGCAAAACGGATCATGGCTCTTAACTTCCTGGTCCTCCAGTGTATGAATCGGCTATTGCTGATCTTCGGGGGGGGGGGGGGGGGGGGGGGCGGCACCTGGTCAATGTAAAAACATGGCAAAAGGTGGGGGGGGAATGACGAGATTGGTCTCATGCATATGGGCCAGAAAAAGTGCCCACGGATACATTCTCTTTCTGGAGCCTAGTCCGTGATTCCCTTGATCCTAGTCATGAGTCTGAACGTAAAACAGGGAGTACAGAACAAAAAGAGGAGGCTCCTATAGCAGAGGAAAAATGGGATGGAGGAGAGAATGTACGGGGGGGGGGGCGGGGGGGGTAAGGATCTCGAAGGGGATGCCGAGGAGCTCCCGCCAGAAGAGCAGGCCGAACTAGATGACGCAGCTGCTCGTTAACAATCATGACGATCGTCTCTATCCAGCTATGGCCGATACAAGTGAGGAAGTAACTCCAGAGATTGTCGGGCAGTTTGACGAGATTGGTGCGATCGTGACACGCTTCTGAACAAAAGCCAACTTTCCCTTCCGCTTCGCCTGCCTCTCCACGGAAAGGAGACGATCGGGATAATTCCAAATTGAATAACGATGACAGGGAAAATAATGTCAATGATCCACGTATGGAAAAACAGATCAAGGATACCCTATCTCCGCTGCCAAGAACGCTCTTGAAAGCGCAAGAGAGCGGAGAGGAGGTGTGGAATTCTGGGCTGGCCATCTTTCCGGTCTCTGAGCAGCCAAACCCTAATCATCCTAATCAGGTGCAAAGATATGACACCCCTTTGTCATTCCAAATGTGAAAGGAGCTAAAACAGGCTACAGCTCGATAGGGGCCCGCTGCTCCGTAGACTTTGACCATCCTAGAAAACATCGCTACTGACGCTTTAACTAACTCCTAACGATTGGAGATCTCTAGCTAAAGCATGTTTCACAGGAGGAGACAATTTATTACGGAAATCGGAATTTTAGGATCGTTGTCATGAGGCTGCAAACAGAAACAGGGCAACACACCATATTCCCATCACTGATGAGATGTTACTAGGAGAAGGGCCTCACTGGACCAATGACGCTTCTCCTCCAAGGAAGGCACTGGCCTCTAAGGCCTGGCGTCCATGGCCTACACCTGGCAGGAAATCAGAAGAACTAGCCCCAATAAGGCAGGGACCTGATGAGCCTCACCAAGACTTTGTTTCCAGATTGCTTCAGGCAGTTAGCCGCTCAGTGCCTGACGGAGAGGCGGGAATGTTGCCGGTAACACGGCCGGCTCAGGAGAATGCAGATTCAGCACGTCAGTCTGCTGTTAGACCTTGGAAAAAGAAGGGTTCGCTATCGGACTATGGACGTTCTCTGTGCCGATATCGGACCATCGTAGATACCGGGGTTGACATTAGCCGCAGCGCTGCAAGGAACGACTATTCGAGGAGTCACGGAACAGCCACAGAGAAGTCAGGGAAAAGGAAGCGGTAACTGCTACAGCCGTGGCAAGTCAGGGCCTTTCGGTAAGGATGGTAGAAATAGGAATAACAGCAACGAACGAGTGAGACAACCAGGATCGTGCCCAAGATGTAAAAGAGGAAAGCATCGGGCTCACATGTGCAGGTCAAAGATGGACATCGACCGCAAACCCTGACGGCGGTCGGGAAACTACGAGAGGGGGCAGCCTCGACCCCCTCGAACGATCGGGGCCGTGTCAGTCTACCCACCCCAGGGATGACCGGAGACCAAACAGGGAACGAGCCGCGCTAGGAAGCGCAGGACTGGACCTCCGTCCCGCCGCCCGCTACGTATTAACACCCGAGGTGGGACCCCGAGCCGTACCCACGGGGGTATATGGGCCTCTGCTAAGAGACACTGTAGGCCTCTTAGTAGGATGTAGCGGGTGAACAAGGAAGGGACTTCAAGTTTTTCCGGGCGTCCTAGACTCCGACTATACCGGGGAGCGAAAGGTCATGCGTATAGCTCCTCTCGATAGCGTGACATTCGCCCCTGAAGTGAGAATCGCGCAATGGATATTATTGCCCTTTCGGAAGACAGGAGGAGTTGTATCTCAACAGGAGAGGGGAAATCATGGCCCTGGCCCTTCCGATAGAGCCCACTGGATTCAAACAGTGGGGTCCGAGAGACCTGAAAGAGAACTGCCGAGCGATGGTAAGAAACGGAATGGATTGCTAGACACAGGGGCTGATGTTTCAGTCATTAGTCAGCGATACTGGCCATCCCAGTGGCCTGTGCAACCTGCCATGACTTCTTCGCCAGGAATTGGACAGACTCCATCCATCCATCCATCCATCCATCCATCCATCCATCCATCCATCCATCCGCGCTGCAAAGTACACAGGTTCTGACACGGCGAGATGCGGGGGGGAAAGCCCGGTGCATTTCAACCTTATGTATTGCCTTTTCTGCCACGTCATCTGTGGGGCCGAGATGTTCTCAAAAATATGGGAGTGTTCTTGTCTAGCCCCAATCCAAAGGCAGCTAGCTCATCGTATGTTAGACCCGGGTTACATGCCGGGCGGGGCAGGGACCGGGCCAAGACGGCCAGGGGGTAGAACGGCCCATTCCCTGCCAAGGCCAACTGACAAAACAAGGTCTTAGCTGTGACTCCAGTGTGTCCTGAAGGTCACTGCTCTTCCTGCCTCACCCGGCCACCTGACAATCCCGTATTGGGTGGGGCCGTGGCCTCTCTCAGAGGAAAAAAATTCAAGCAGCCCGGCAATTGGCGCAGGAACAGTCAGCTCAGGGGCACACGGAGGAATCTAAATAGTCCTTGGAATACACCTATATTTGTTATTAAGGGAAAAAAATCTGGAAAGTGGAGGCTATGACAGGATTTAAGTGCCGTAAATAAGACTACGGAAACGATGGGGCCTTTCCCACCAGGTCTGCCCTCTCCGGTGGCCGTCCCCGCGGGATGCCGTTGACTAGTATTCGACGTGAAAGACTGCTGTTTCACCATCCCGTTCTACCCTGCAGATTGTAAAAGATTTGCCTTCGGCGTTCCTTCCGCCCATTTTAAGGAACCGATGCGGAGAGATCGCTGGAGAGTTTTGCCCCGGGGCGTGGCGAACAGTCCCACACGGCGTCCAAAATTTGCGGCTACGGCCACGAAAGAGAATCGAAAGATACATCCGGAAGCCCACGTCATCCATTCTACGGATGATGTTTTCGCGGCTCATCGTGATCTAGAAAACTTAGAAGTGATTTACTCAGAGTTAAGCACTTCAACTAAATGGATCTGGCCTCGTCCTAGCCCCCGAAAAGGTTCAACAGGCCACGCCTTATCATCGCTCAGGGCAACCGATCGAAGGGCGGAAGGAAAGTAAGGCCACAAAGATTTCAGTTCGGAACAGACAGTCTATCCACCCTGGTTGATTTCCAAAAAACTTTTGAGGGACGTGAATTGGCTAAGGCCTTCTTTAGGCTTAACCACGGGTGAATTAAAAGCACTCTTTGACACACTCCGTGGCGACCCTGACCTCGAGAGTTAACCGTGGAGGGACAACGGGCTCTAGAGACGGCAGAGAAGGCTATCGTCGGAATGGATGACACAAGAGCCTGGCAACTCATCATCTTACCTACCCATTCTCCGCCCGCTGGGCTGTCTTGGCAAGAAGCTCCACTAGAAGGGGTTCATTTACCTTCCTCCAGAAAAATGGTGATCACACCTTATGCCCCATCGGTGGCCCCATGAACATCGCAGGGTAGAAAAAGAGCTCTAGAGTTTTTTGGGAAACAGCCTGCCGCTGTTACGGTGCCTCGCGCTTCCGTGCAGCCGCAGCGGTGGTGGCAAAATGAAACTTTACGGCAGATCGCTTTTGCAGAGGACAGTGGGCAGATCGACTGCCGTTATCCATCAGAGAAATGACGACAGCGATTCATTCAAAACCCTGTGCTATTCCCACAGATGATCTCTCGAGAACCCCTGACTGATGCTCTTTGAGTGTTGACTGATGGGCCGACGTCTGGAATCGCCAGCTATGTCGTCAATAATCGGGGCCGTCCATCGAAGACTCGAGAAACCTCTGCACAGACCGTAGCGTTAGTAGCTGTCATTGCAGGATGTCAACGCTTGCAAGACGTCCCATGTAGTTTGTACACAGATTCTGAATACACTGTATCTATCCTTCGAGGTTTGGAGACGGCTACCCCGACTGACAGGGATCCCTCTACAGTCACAGCCGCTCTCTTGTCTTGACGGCAACGGATTGAGCCACGAACCTCACCCTGTTCTGTGGGACATATCGGAGCTCACTCAGTGCTCCTCGGACCTTTCGCAGAAGGAAATGCGCAAGCAGACATGTTGACTCGTGGCGCTTCCTTAGTCATTTCCTCTGTTGAACAAGCACGAGCCTCACACGCTCCGCATCATCCAAATGCTTCGGGTTTAAGAAAACGATTGAACACGACCCGTGAAGCCGCCCGGCGAATAGGAAAGGAGCGTCAAAACTGTCCCGAGCCCATGCCCCTCGCACCTCAGTACGGTGTGAATCCACGGGGATTGCTCCCAGGACATATCTGGCAGACGGATGTTACTCCTATAGCCGAATTCGGTCGCCAGTCATTTGTGCACGTCACAGTGGCCACTTATTCTGGATCTTTAGTGGCAAGCGCGCATCCTGGGGAAAACACGAGACGGGTTATCTGTCATGTATTATCATGTTTTGCCATCTCGGGCATTCCAAAAATTCTAAAAACCGACAATGGGCCTGCGTTACGCTAGCAAAACTTTTACAGAGTTTCGTGCAACTTTCCAAATGACTCCTATCACAGGCATTCCTTATCATCCTCGGGGCCGGGGGATCATCGAGCGAGCCCACGGGACCTTAAAGGCTCACGCTGCAAAAATAAAGAAGGGGGAATATACCTGCCATTCTCCTAGTAAAATACTTCATCTCTCTTTATGGACCCTTAATTTTTAAAAATCGGATGCAGAAGGTTTCTCAGCAGCTGAGCGGCATCGGAGACAGCCCCCCCCCCCCCCCCCCCCCGTGGATGAACTGATCGAAACACCTGGAGGATTTGTGGAGACCTTACCGCCAACGGAGCACGGGCGAGTTCAACCTAATGTACGGAAGTTAGTAGCAAACGCGGACATTGTCGCAGTGAGACGTAAAGGCGAGACTCATCCAAATGGGAGCCGTTCTGTTAAAGGAGGTTTAGCCCGTGTTCCTCCTCCTTACGTATGACTGTTAGGTAAGGTTTGGATGAAGAAATTAGCTGATTCTTGCTCCATCAAGTGTGTACGCTGTAACCTCACAAACTGCGTGTCTAGTGCTCATGCAAACTCGGATTGGTTGGCATCGCACCAACCTGCGTTCGTCACGCTTCCAGTCGAGAGGCAAGGACGCTGGTATGCTGCAGGCAGAGCCCAAGAGATATACCTCGGCGCGGCGGCCGACGCAACGCCGTGAGCGCACTCCGGCAAACGTGCTTCCTTGGCACGCCGGGAAGTGGCAGCGCCCGCCTGAGGCACCTCTAAGAGGCCGCGTCCACCATACCCTGACCTTGTGCTCCATCGGGCGCCCGGCTGGACGTGTCACCATCCCACTGGTCAGATACCCTTTCTAGACTAAGAGAGCATAGAATCACTCTGAATGGGGGTGGGATAGGGTAAAGGCCATCTTACGGGGATATGGAGTTAAGGCAACGTATCTATTGACGTTCCATGCTGATATAAATGCCATAGAAGGCTGCTCCTCTCGATACCTCACCCGCAGACTTAGCAAAAGAACCGTTTGACAAGTTTTCCGATATGATCTCTACACATAGTTTACCTTCACGATTCTATTCTGGTATTATGTTGTTGGCCAGAGTGTTCATGTTCCTATGTTTATTCCCGGTCTGTGTCCAAGCGGAAACACAAAGCCTCTCAGAGCTGCAGACAGGAGTCCACTGGCTCCAGTGAAAAAGTAAAGAAGGGGGAGCCGTTGGGAGCCGGTGACGTGTCTGGACGTGGCCCACGTGGCCCGAGGGCCTGGAGCCAGGGGCTCCACCCTCCCCGCAGGTTCCCGTGGGGAGCCGAAGAAATGAAGATCAGTGGCACAGGTCTGGGCTCACGCAGGAGGCAGGACGTTGACCCTGAAAGTGTGTTTGTGCAGCCTGGAAAGAACTACTCTGTATCACCCTCCCCTCCTTACCGGTTGTTTGTTACTCACTCTATAAGAAAGGCGTTGAAGCCATTGGGGGCTGCACCTCATCGGAGGGCAGCCCTCCCGATCCCATAACTGCGATTGTCTCTTTCATTCCCACCACTCGAACTCAGATCTGTTCGTCTTTCAGGCTGGTTCCTGACAATTCCCCAATGCTGTCGACTGGGCTCTGGGCTCAGGCCGGGAACAGAGAGGGGCCGCGTCCTACACGCACCCCTTGTTCCCCAGAGGAGTCCCCATCAGAGCAGAAAGGAGGGGCGTGCAGCCCTCCCAAGGCCAGGGGAACCTTCGTGTGGCCAGGGCCCAAGGCAAGCAACATCCACTGAGGGGACAGGTGTGTCTCCTCTGTTCATCGTCACGTATGAAATGAGGGGCTAAACTGCTCCTCTCCGGAGCAGGATCTGAACCCTTTGGGATTCTGCTTCCAGGCGGCAGTGGGCGACGGGGGCGGGGGGGGGGGGGGGTTGTTGTTCAAGGCAAGTCAGTCACCGAAACGCTCTGTGCATAGGCATGTTTCTCACGTGGACACACCTCTGTAGTGAGGAGAGAGGTTTCCAGGTCGAACTGAGTGACAGGAGCGAGGAGCGCCCAGCCGGCGCCAGGGGAGGCAAGCGGGCAGGCAGGCCGGCGGGGACTCTCTAGTCCCATGGTCCGAGTCCCCTCCGCTCCCCTCCGCCCCACCGCCGTCTCCCCGGGCCTACTTCTCAACCAGAGAGGCAGAGGGGAGGGCGGTCCCAGAGCACATCTCTTGTCCTCCACAAACACCTCGCCGCCTCGGCCGCTTGGCCTGAGATAGCCAGCCACCCGGCTCTCCCCCTGCCCGATTGATTTTCCTGCGGCCCAGAGGCCCCGGTTCAGGACCGAGGATGAAACCCCTACCCTGCGGTTCCCCAGCCGGAGGGGCCCGTGGGTGGGCGGGGAACCGGCAAGGTGGCGGTGGTGTCGTGGGGGCGGGGAGGACCGGGCGATTCACTGTGACCGGCCTCACTCAGTAAATAGCTCCTTTCAAATGCAGAAAGCTGTCGGGTAAAGTCAGAGCCTCGGACCTCGCCTCGGGCTTCTTCGACTGCCCCACCCTTACTGAGGCCGCAGCCCCGCGAACCACGGGAAGGGAGGGTGTTGGAGGAGCTGGCCGGCCCCGGTCTGTCCGGGGCGCAAAGAGCCCCCTCCGTTGGCCAAGCCTGGAAAGCTCCCTCCCTCCACCGTTAGAGAATCACGGGGTGGGGGTGGGGATGAAGGGGCGCGAGGCCCCGGGCGGGGAGGGGCGGGAGGCGGGGAGCGGCTGAGAGGCCCAAGTCTAGGGCCCAAGTCTTAGGTCAACCGGCCGGGCGGGCGGGGCTCAGCGGTGGAGCAGCGAGCGATCTCGAACCCAGGAGATCGGGGTTCGATTCCCGGTCAGGGCACATGCCCGGGTTGCGGGCTAGGCAGCGGGCCCATGACTCTCTCCTCATCGATGTCTCTATCCCTCTCTCCCTCCCTCTCCTTTCCTCTCTCTGAAATCAATGAAGATATATTCCAAAAAAAAAAAGATTCCATTTTAAAAAGAAGGAGCCAAGGGTTGGAGGGTGATGGGGGGGGGCGGGGAGAGGAACCAAAGCATTGATATGCCTGTCGGCACAACCCACCCAAGGACACGGACCGTGGCGCGGGAGTGGGGTGGGGCCGAGTGGGTCATCGGGGAGAGAAAGGGACATCGGTGACCTATGAGGCAAAAATTAAATAAATAAAAAGAATAAAAAGAAGGAAACATGGCGCTCATTGGAGCGCCGCCAAGAGACTCTTGCAAAATCTTTCCAAACGCGCTCCAGAGAAAAATGCCGAAACAAAGAAAAAAGGGAGGCTTCTCGGTCATCCCGGAACATGCCAAGGAGCCTCCCAGGGTGAAGGGTCAGGGTTCGTTCCCTTTCGCCCACGAGACGGATAGGCTAGGCGGTGGGAACGTAGTCCACGCGAGAGACAAGGTCTAAGGCGACCAGGCCTCCTTCCGTCTCTGTTGCACGGACCTAAACCACCACGCCATGGCTCGGCTCGCTCTTCGGTGCTTGTCTTTCTTTTAAAATATTCCATGTGCCCGGCCGGGCGTGGCTCAGCGGTTGAGTGTCGACCTAGGATCCGGGCGATCAGGGTTCGATTCTCGGTCAGGGCACACGCCCGGGTTGCGGGCTAGGCAGCGGGTCCGTGACTCTCTCATCAGCGATGTCTCTATCTCGCTCTCTCCCTCTCCTTTCCTCTCTCTGAAATCAACCACGATCTATTTTAAAAAATAAAAAATAAAATATTCCACGTGACAGCTATCTTAGCGCTTCTATGTCTCCGCAGCTCCGTCCCTCCAAAAGATTCCACCTCCACTTCCAATCACCCGCATGAAACAAGCGGCATTTTCCAGCTTTCAGGTTTTCCCAGACGACGAATGTGGAGTGGACCTCGAAAAAATGATGAGGATTTTAAAGAAGGGCTCTTCAGTGTATGGAACCAAAATCAAACGTATTTTGCTCAAGTAAACAGCCCCCCCCCCCCCCCCCCCTCAGGATTTGTCCTCCACCAGAAAAGGAAGTTCAAAATCAGAAACCCTCTCCCGGGTAACTCTTTGGTTAGGTGAAATCAGTGTGAGCCACTTGTCAGTTTAGGACTCCAAACAGTTCCACGCGATGCCGGCGAAGAGTCGATGCTCTTCATCTTTATAAAATGCTTTGCCTGTTTTCGCGTGCTTTTTTTTTTTTTTTTTTTAAATGCTCAAACGGATGGCCCCAACTTCCGACGTCCAAATCATAAAGGAGTATCTCTGTTCTTCCCTTCCCACCCCTCCTGCTTTTCTTCCCGTCCCAGTTTCTCTGGAGACGTATACGCAGGTGGTCTAACTCCCGATACGTGGATATACCACCGTGAGGGGCGAGAGGCGCTTTGGTTCAATGAGACCGAGCCAATGACTCAAGTTCAAGAAGGGAGACAGAGACGCACATAAAGCAAAGCACACAGGGTTTATTGACCAGCTCCCGATGGTTCTCGGCACCGGCAGGGCCACCCGGAGGATCCTCCGAAAGACACACACACACACACTCACACACACGAGGTTTGGGGATGCGGCCGCGACGGCGTCGGTCACTCACTGCGGTCGTCCGGAAGCTCTCGCGGAGAGACGCAGGGCCGAGCGAGGCAAGGGTCAGCTTTCCCGGAGCTGGAGACGAAGTCTGTGGAGAGGGCAGACAAGCGTCCAAGGATGTGGCCGAAAAGCTCCTGCTTTTAACAGTCGAGTTGAAGGGTGTGGTGCGTCTTCAGTGTGTCTTATCGGGGTCCTACAGAGCGCGGGGGCCCGGTCGGAGGCCGGGGCTACAAAGTGTTCCTCTTATCGTGGCACGCGGGCATCCTAGTGACACTCGGTCACAGAAAATGGAGTTCCTTATTTCAAGTCTAATACACGCATCCAACTTATCTTCACACCTGTATTTCTAGAGCAGTCCACCCGGCGAGTCCCGCGGATTTAGTCCAAGGGAATCAGACTAAAAAGGTTTCTCCTTCCGGGGAAGAAGGGTAGAACTCATCTTAAGAAAGAGACAAAGCAAAAAGAAACCAGCCAAACCGAGAGCCATTTCCTTAACCAGGGTCCAAGCGTTTTGTACAGAAGAAAGTGCATGTTGAATGAGGGTCACGGGGTTCCTCGCGTTCCAGTTGGGAGCGCAAGGTACGATCCTCCAAAGCGAGAGGAGGGTACCTCCGAGACGGCGGGCGGTGTGTCGCTTCCCGACGGCCTCCTCGGTCGCGATGGTTCCAGCATTCGGTCCGTAGACGATGTGATGCGATGTAGTTCGTCTATCGGCTTCTTGAGTTGTTGAAGCGTCTTCTCGGTGAGACCCTCAAGCTGTGCTCGCCTAGTAAAAGATTCGTTAAGGGTAGGCGGGGCGGTAGGACGCTTGGTAGTAAGGGTAGGGACAAGGGGCATAGAAGGATGCCAAAAGACAGTTGAAGGTTCTGTCTAAGTAGTATCACGTGTGACGCGACTTATAGAAACGTTCCTAGCATTCGTAAGGAGGGAGTCACGATTCACGCCTCGAACGTTGACATCCGAGAAGGTCTTAGGGTCAAAGTAGGAAACGTTAGAGAAACAGATGTCTTCCTAAAGAGCAGAAAGCGGGTCTAGGCTGATGTGGGAGTCAAGGAACGGGAAAAGAGTCTGCATCAAGCGCATGATGAGCAACAGAGACAGCGGGTGAGGATTCGAGAAGATCTGATCTCTGGAAGAAGCAGGGGTACACGAACAAAAGATCACCTACAGGTAAGACATGATCTTCCCCTATCTCGGTAGGGATGTCCGCAGCGGAGTGGGCTAGGAGATCTTCTCCGCCGATAGCCGTGAGAATAGATAGTTCGCAGTCTGCCACGGCACAAGCAACAGGTTCAGAGAAGTCAACTCTCGCAGTAGCGTCGCTCCACGAGGGATGAAATCCGGAACCTCGCTGCATTCGACGAAGCGTGTCTCTGCGGGCCTGAGTCAAACGGTCTTGAATCGTGATGCATCGGCATTTGAGCGGATCCATTTGGAATGGAATATCGAGGTCCCCTGGGTCCACGTGAAGCTTTCGGACAGCCTCATCCTGTTGTTTCGTCGCTTCAGATCATCATCCGACTTGTCGTTGAGTCCGCGCGGGCCAGCGCGTTCACCGAATCGAAGGACGATGAGACTAACCTCATCATTTTTGCCTGGTCCGTGGCCGTTTCTGACACGAAGACATTTAAGTCACGTGTCAGCCTGTTGACCTTCATAGACTTAGCTATAGATACGGTCAGGGAGAGAGACGCCATCGCAAAGGAGGCTGCGTCGCGTGGTAGGAGTTTCCCGACGCGAGAACGAAAACGTTGAGGAAAGGGCGGTCATCGTAAGCGAAGTTGTTGTGAAACGCGTGTTTTCTCGTGGGGTCGTGGCCGGGCGGAAGTGCCGTTCTGGGGTTGATTCGGGAGCTCCCAGGCTCCCTAAACAAAGTTGAGTAAGAAATTCTGTTGGTGTGGACAAGGGGAGTCTCTGAGGTGGATCTCTATCTTCTGCATCCATTGCTCGTCGGGCTATCGTTCTAGAACCTTTCGGCCTAGAAATCCAATCCGTTGCAGCCTGACCCGGTCCATATTCAGAAAGGCTTTGAACACCATCCAGGGTTCCTTGAGCGATTCCCATCGCTCCGCCCGAGAAAGCAGAACAAATAGGTTGTGGGTAAGCCGTCGCATCTAATCAAGCAAACCTAGCGTACCACGAAGGGTTGATAAGATCGGGATAGAATCTGCGGCAACGTCTCCGTCGTGGCGGTGGGTTCGGGTGTGAAAGTGGGTAAAGAGGAGCAGAAGGTTGTCAAGGCTGGGTCGCGGTCGGTGCCGAAGGGGTACGAGTAGGAGGTTGTGGTAAAGCCACCAAATCAGCAAGCTCTGGCGCTGGAGGAGGAGTAGGATTCACAAGTGGCACAGTATCAGGCGATGGGGCAACTCTACTTCCTTTAGACGATTTGAAGGGATTCGGTTATGTCGAGCTCCCATCGCTCCAGGATAGGCCTGTCAGGATACAGACGGTGTGATTCTAGGACCAAGATGTGGGGGTAGTGAGGTTGGAAACGATATCACGAAGACTTCCTCGACGATGTTCGGTATCATCAGAGCACGCGACGAGTGGGGCGTATGTCCTCCGTCGGCACCGCGTCAGAGTCAGGGTGCCCGTCGCCATGGTGAGGAGCAGAATAAGAGTAAGAAGGAAAGTAACCCGTTTCCCAACGGTCCCTAAACACATCTTTTGAGATCAAGACTATAAGGATCTGTAAGAGAAAGAAAGAAGGTATGGCTGATAGAAGCGCGCCAATGGACGATGATAAGCGTAGGCCTCGAGCCAGGGCTTGAGAACCGCCTATCTCGGCCTGCTGTCCATGTCCCTTATTACGGACAGTCCAATATAGCGAGGCTCCGCCGCGTGCGATCATTTCCCGTGGGGATAGGGAGCCATCTTTAGGATTGTTGGTTAAGATTTTATAAGGCACATTTCTATGGCTTTTAGGTGTAGGCGGAACAAATTCCTAATCCGGGATATTTTTTTCTTTTTCTTTACGGGAAATGTAAATCAAATTTCAGTTTTAGATTTTCTCGTCATTCATTCAAGATAACACACTCTAAATGTCACATCGGTCACAACACGGATGAACCCAGGAACACGTTAAGCGAAAGAACCAGAAACCAAAGGCTGACTAGCGTACGACCGTATTTCCACGAAACAGGCAGACTCGCCAAGTGCACGGGGACAGAAAGCGGATCCGCGGTTGCAGGGCTGGGACGGGAGGCGACCATCGGGGAGCAACTGTCGGTGGGCACGGGGCTTCTTTCTGAGGTGACAGAACTGTCCCGAAAGGAGGTGGCGGCGGCAGATGCACGAGGCCGGGACTATACCGCAGTCCTCTGAGCTGTCCACTCGGAGGAACGGGCTCCACGGTCCGTGAATTACATTTCAATACAGCCGTCCCTGGAAACCGTACACTATTCACAGAGCACGAGATGAATCCCCACAGAGTAACCGCTGGCGGGGTGCTCCCGCTAAACACGCAGAGCTACGGGCGCGGGAGCCCCGGGCTACAAAGTGTTCATCTTATCATCACACGCAGGCATCCCAGTGACAGTCGGTCACACAAAATGGAGTTCCTTATTTCAAGTCTAATACACACATCTATTTCTGTAACACTTCCTCCCAGCCCACCCCACCCCATCCCCCAAGTCTTAAGATGCCCCCCTCCTCTTTCTCTCTCTCTCTCTCTCTCTCTCTCTCTCTCTCCACCCTCCCTGCTCCCTTCTTGTCTCTGAAATCAAGAGATATAGTAAAAAAATAAATAAATAAAAGAAAAGGAAAGCATGTAAAACTTTGAGGCAGCAAACACGATCCCCAGACGGCATTCCAGCTTCTAACGTGCCATCCTCCCAGCATCGCGGCTACAGGGACCAGAGCAGCTTCTGAAAGTCTCAGGTGGAGAAAGATGAGCCAAGTGATCGCCTCAGGTAGCAAAACGGATCATGGCTCTTAACTTTCTGGTCAAGTACCCTCCAATGTGTGAATCTGCTATTACTGATCTTTTTCCTTCTTTTTTTTTTTTTTGGGGGGGGGGGGGGCGCGACACCTGCTTCATCTGCATCATTCCCTCTACTTATCCTACCAGGACGTGGGTGAAGGGGCACACGGCACAGGCCACAGGCGTGGACGCTTCGAGAGCGGAGAACATGGACTTGAAGAGGACCTCAGCTCTCAAAGGGAGGGCTTCGATGCTAACGTCCCCCTCGGCGGGATGGTTTGGAAACTCATCCAACCCTCGATGCGCGGAGGTGACGGGACCCCCATCTCCTAGAAACGCTTCCCCTTCAGGGCCCACAGGTCGATGATTCCCCAATGCTGTGGACTGGGCTCTGGGCTCAAGCCGGGAACAGAGAGGGGCCGCGTCCTACACGCACATCAGCAGCTCACCCAGGCAGCTCCTCTGTGCCTGGGGCCACAGCGGCTCCCCACACCCAATGCTGTTCGACTGGCTCTGGGCTCTGGGAACACGCACCCCTTGTTCCCCAGAGGAGTCCGCATCAGAGCAGAAAGGAGGGGCGTGCAGCCCTCCCAAGGCCAGAGAAACCCTCGTGTGGCCAGGGCCCAAGGCAAGCAACATCCACTGAGGGGACAGGTGTGTCTCCTGTGTTCATCGTCACCTATGAAATAAGGGGCCAAACTGCTCCTCTCCGGAGCAGGATCTGAACCTTTTGGGATTCCGCTTCCAGGCGGCGGTGGGCGACCGGGGGTGGGGGGTGGGGGGGGTGTGTGGGGGGGTGTGGGGGGGGGCGCTGCTCAAGGCAAGTCACCGAAACGCTCTGTGCATAGGCATGTTTCTCACGTGGACACACCTCAGTAGTGAGGAGAGAGGTTTCCAGGTCGAACTGAGTGACAGGAGCGAGGAGCGCCCAGCCGGCGCCAGGGGAGGCAAGCGGGCAGGCAGGCCGGCGGGGACTCTCTAGCCCCATGGTCCGAGTCCCCTCCGCTCCCCTCCGCCCCACCGCCGTCTCCCCGGGCCTACTTCTCAACCAGAGAGGCAGAGGGGAGGGCGGTCCCAGAGCACATCTCTTGTCCTCCACAAACACCTCGCCGCCTCGGCCGCTTGGCCTGAGATAGCCAGCCACCCGGCTCTCCCCCTGCCCGATTGATTTTCCTGCGGCCCAGAGGCCCCGGTTCAGGACCGAGGATGAAACCCCTACCCTGCGGTTCCCCAGCCGGAGGGGCCCGTGGGTGGGCGGGGAACCGGCAAGGTGGCGGTGGTGTCGTGGGGGCGGGGAGGACCGGGCGATTCACTGTGACCGGCCTCACTCAGTAAATAGCTCCATTCAAATGCAGAAAGCTGTCGGGTAAAGTCAGAGCCTCCGACCTCGCCTCGGGCTTCTTCGACTGCCCCACCCTTACTGAGGCCGCAGCCCCGCGAACCACGGGAAGGGAGGGTGTTGGAGGAGCTGGCCGGCCCCGGTCTGTCCGGGGCGCAAAGAGCCCCCTCCGTTGGCCAAGCCTGGAAAGCTCCCTCCCTCCACCGTTAGAGAATCACGGGGTGGGGGTGGGGATGAAGGGGCGCGAGGCCGCGGGCGGGGCGCGGCTGAGGGGCTCGGGTCCAGGGCCCAAGTCTTAGGTCAACCGGCCGGGCGGGCGGGGCTCAGCGGTGGAGCAGCGATCTGGAACCCAGGAGGTCGGGGTTCGATTCCCGGTCAGGGCACATGCCCGGGTTGCGGGCTAGGCAGCGGGCCCATGACTCTCTCGTCATCGATGTCTCTATCTCTCTCTCTCTCTCTCCCTCCCTCCCTCCCTCGCCTTTCGTCTCTCTGAAATCAATCAAGATATATTCCAAAAAAAAGATTCCATTTTAAAAAGAAGGAGCCAAGGGTTGGAGGACGGTGGGTGGAGGGGTGGGTGGACGAGGAGAGAGGAACCAAAGCGTTGATATGCCTGTCGGCACAACCCAAGGACGCGGACCATGGCGGGGAGTGGGACGGGGCCGAGTGGGTCATCGGGGAGGGAAAGGGACATCGGTGACCTATGAAGCAAAAATTAAATAAATAAAAAGAAGGAAACACGGCGCTCTTACGAACCCTTTCCCAACACACTCCAGAGAAAAATGCCGAAACAAGGAAAAAAAGGAAGGCTTCTCGGTCACCCCGGAGCCTCCCAGGGTGAAGGGTCAGGGTTCGTTCCCTTTCGCCCACGAGACGGATAGGCTAGGCGGTGGGAACGTAGTCCACGCGAGAGACAAGGTCTAAAGCGACCAGGCCTCCTTCCGCCCCTGTTGCAC
>NW_028270006.1:45000-80000 GCF_054644295.1 Miniopterus natalensis | reverse complement strand
AAGACGCGGGACCCGCGGAGGGAGGGCGCGGGCGCGCCCGGGGGAGGCGAGGTCGGCCTCCGAGGAGAGGGGGGCCCCGGGGCACGGACGGGCCGCCGGGAAAACGCACGGGGATCCCACCGCCACAGACACACAGGGCGGTCCCGCGACGCCCGGGACGCCGGCCGGCCCCCTCCTGCGGCGCCAGACCCTCGGAAAAGCCTTCCAACGCCCCCCGCCGCTGCACAGCCCCGGCCACGCCACCGCGGGCCGCGCGCGCACCGAGCCGCGAGGGGAAGCCGCCCTCGTCTCCTTTCTCCGTCCTTCCGCCCGGGTCCGACCCGGGTCGAGACTCGCGTCCCCAGTGGAACGCCCCCCCGAGGGCAAGCCGGCCACGAGACGTGCCCGCGGCAAGGCGCTTCCGCCGGGCTGCAACCCCCTCGGGGACGGGAAGCGGGCCAGAGAAGCCGCTCGAAGCGCGGAAGCGGACGCGCGCCGGGGACGGGGAAGGGCCTCCGCGCCGCTCCCCCCCTTCGGCACACGGCCGCAAGGAACACGCGCACGCGGCGCGCCCACACGCACGCCGCGGCCCCCCGGACACGCGCCGGAAACGCCGGCCCGGCCCGGCGGGATCCTCCCCCGTCTCGGAGGGGGGAGGCGCGGGCCGCGGTAGAGGCCGAGAAAAGGAAGCGGCGTCCTCCAGGCCCCCCGCCCCACGCGGGGGGGGGCCGTACCCGACGAACGCCGCGGCACGAGCTACCGATCGCGCTCGAGGAGGGGCGACGGCTGGGGGCTTCGGTACCCCAAGGCACCCTCTCGGATCGCTAGAGAAGGCTTTCTCGCCGAGGGCGCATCGTCCCCGCCCCATCGGAAGCCACCCCGGTCGGGCCCGCGGAGGCGCACGGTTCCGAGGGACGGCAGGGGGCGCGCGCCCAAGGGAAGGGCCCAACGGCACAGGGGAAAGCAACGGCGGCAACGCGAGCGCTCGAGGACGGGGCCGGGTTCACCAGAGGAGCGAGCCCGTGCTGCCTCAGGCATCGCCCTCTCGTCCTCACCGGGGGCCTCACCCAGAAAGTAAGCTAAAGAGAGCCCCGCGGCGTTGCGTCGAAACGCCGGGCACGACGCAAAGAAAGACTATCCGGCCCAGGAAAGAAGGACGGCAGCAACGGAAACCTCACGGTTCAGCCAGCGGCCGGCGTCGCCGGCTCGGCCCCGTTCGCGAGCGCCCACGCCGCCCGGGCAACGGCGGAGGTCCGGCCCCCCCCTCACGCGAGGGCGGGGGACACGGGCGTGCCTCCCCTGACCGGCTGGACTCACCCCCAAGCGCGGCCCCCCCACAGAGCACCGCCACAGCGGGCGACCCCGAGGGGAAGGCTCACGGGGGACGGGGGACGACAACACCTGCTCGGCCTCGGGCACCTGAGCGACGACCCGGAGCGCTCCAGGAGCAACCAGAGGACCAAAGCGAAACGCACTCGCGCGCCCAGGCGGAATCGCGCGGCGCGTCGGCGGGACGCCCCTCCCCGCCGCGGGGAGGGGCCGCCCGCGGGACACAGCCAGGAAAGGCGGGCGGAGAGTGTCCGCTGCGTCATCAAGACCACGCGCCCCACCCGTCGCCCCGAGGGGCAAGGAGGCGGAAGAGCGAGGTCGGGCCGGGTTCCGCACCCCTTTTTCCTTCCCACACACCGCCCAGCCAGGCGGGGAAGGAGAGGAGAGGGGCCCGCGGGCGGAGCGAGAAGAGCGGCCACATTCACCAGGAATGTCCGTCCCTCGTCCGGCGCGGCTTAGGCCCGGCCCGGGAGAGCGCGAAGTCACCACATCGATCAGAAAAACATGCACGGAGGCCCGGAAAAGCCACCGCACCGACCGAGCTGCCGGCCGCGGAGGGCAAACGAGGCGAGGACTGCGAGAGAGGGGCCTGCGCTTCAGCCTCACCAGGTTTAGAAAACCCTCCCCCGAAGGCAACCATCCCTCCTCGCGGCAAGAGGCGAACGACGGCCCCCGGGCTAGGGGAAAAGCCGTCTCCGACGCCATAGAGCCGAGGGGGCGGCGGCGGCCGGCCGCGCGAAAGCACACGGGGCGGCGCCGGGGACGCGAGGCGACGCCGCCCAACCCCCCCCCAAGCGTGCCACGCGCGCACACCACTCGAGCGGTCAAGAGGTTCAACGATACCGGGGGGTTCCGGAACACGGCGTTCCAAGGGCAACGGCCCCAGACACACATCAGCCGGCGCGCGCAGGCCCGAGGCGTAACGGCTTCATCTCGTGCGCCGAGGCGTAACGGCTTCATCTCGTGCGGCCACAGGGACGGACGGGGAAGGGAGAAGCCCCGCGGGCAGACCCCCACACACCCCCGTCCTCCAGTCACCCGAGGACACCGTATCCACACTCATCTCGTGGTACAAAACGCCCGCCTCGGGCTAAACATCGACGGTCCCCGGTGACGGGTGTCCCGTCCAAAGGCCACGCGGGCCTCCTGGGACGGAGTCGCGGCCACAGGCCACCCCACAGGATCCCATCAAACCCCCCGAGCGGGGGGGGGGGGGGGGGGGGGGGCGCGGCGGGCCATCTGGTCGACCCCCGGAGGCCTGTGAGGAAGCGGCCGCGGACACGCGCGAGAGGGCCGTTGACGCCCTCCCCGTCGCGCGGCCCGGCGTGCGCGAACGCACCGGAACGCGCTTCCGGATCGGGACTTGGAAAAAAAATCCACGGAGGCGCCTACGTCGAACGGCGCTTCCCCGAGGACCGCGGGCTTGCCCGATCCCGCCAAGGGCGGCGCACTCGCGTAGGGAGAGCTCCCCGCGGTCCCCAGACTTCGACTCGGGGCTTGGGGGAAAAACAAAACACCCGAGTCCGACGGCGGGACCCAAGCGTGCACGCCTCCCCAAACGCCTCGCCCTCCTCCCCCAGCCTCCCCGCACGGGCCCCTCCCGGTCCCGACCTGCGGCACGGGACTCGAAATAAACCCGGCGAGGGAGTCCCGTCCGGGGTCCCGGGGAAACACGCGGGCACGCGCCCGGGCCGGGTAGATCCCGGCCGTCCCCCCGCGCGAGGGCCAAAGGGGGCGGACGGGGGGGCGTTCGATTCAGGCCTCCGGATCGATCGGGACTCCACTGAAAATTCCACGGAGGCGCGCGCCTACGACGAACGAACGGGTCGGATCCCAGGAAGCCACCTCGCGGGGGGTGGGTGGGGGCGCGAGCCAGCGGAGGCCTCCCGCGCGCCCGCCACGCCGTCGCGCGAGTCGGCGGGCACCTCCGGAGCGCGACGCGGAGGGCGGGGGTTGGGGAACCATCCAAGGGCCGGGGAGGGCCCGCGGAGGCCCGACTCCCGGACACGCGCTGGACGGCGCCCGGGCGCGAGGTTTTTCCCTTCTCCGTCACCGCCGCGGCGGCCCCGAGGGCGGAGGGGCGCCGGAGAGTGCTGGTCGACCCGTCAGGGCGGCCCACAAGCAGCGCCGCCGCAGCCGCTCCCTCACTAGTCCCACAGGTCCAATCTCCGGCAAACGGGCAGAGCAACCCACAGCCCGGCGCCGCCGGCACGAACGCGACAGCGCCACCGGCCTCCTGGAAGTCGCCCGCGGCCGCGCCGGCCACGTCGCCTCCCTCGCCGCTCCCCAAGGAGGAAACGATCTAAAAGCGGCCGCCAGGTGGCTCCCGACAACCGGCGAGGACATCAGCGGGACCGATCGGGATCGAGGGCCGGCGAGGGCGTCCCGCCGACCGCCCGGAGGACCGATCGCGTCCCGGCCGGGCCCGGACGCGGCAGCGGGCAAGGGGGACTCGCAAAACCTTTCTCCGCCGGCGGCGGGAACAAGGGCAGGCAGGGCGCGGGGGCTCGGGCGTGAGAGAAACTCCCCGGAGTCGCCAGAGGGCGGGGCCGCCCCTCGGGGCACAGCACCGCCGGCCCGGTCTCCTCTCCCTCCCGGGAGGACCTAAAAAAATTGTACGCGGCCGGGGGCCCTTAAAGCTAAACGAGGAGGCGAGCACTCACGGGACAGCGACGGGCCCGTCGTTTGATCCGGGGCTTGGCTTCCGTTTCCTTTGGGTTCCTTTTCTTTCTTTTTTTTTTTTAACCCCAACGTCTCTCGGGGAGACATCGGTTCATAAAGCCATACAGGTTTTGAAATGAAATTTAAAAAGGAATCACTCCAATCAAGAAAGAGCGTTTGTACGGAGCTCCAAAAACATCAATCACTAAAAATAAAGCGCAGGTTGCTTTCAAGCGGACAACTCAAAGAAGCATCATCTGAGCACACACCCCGACAACCCACCGAACACATACCCCCAAAACACCCTCTGAACACACACCGCAACGCCCTCTGAACACATTCCGAAACGTCCACCGAAGACGTGCCGAATCGAGCCCAAAGTAGAAGGTCTCTTTCCATCCCCATTTATCCCGCCCCCCCCCCCGCCATTGTCTTTCTTTTCTTCTCTTTTTATCTTTCACGCCCCCCCCCCCCCCCACACACACACACACCCCTCCGCTCGAAATCTATCCTTTTCAACGCAGGGAGGAGGTCTTTCCGAGGCCTATCCACAAAGCCCAGAAGCCATACAGGCAATAAGCGACAAACTCGACCACGTCCAAAGTTTCAGAGAAGTCCGTCTCTGCACAGAGACAACAAGGGCGTCAGGGCGTGACATCTCGGTGGGTGGTGGATTTCAGTAGGACTCCCCGTGGGGTGAGCAGGGGAATATGTGTGCTTTCAGTGAGACCGATGAGCACGACGCAGCAGCACGGTTCCGTGAAACTGACAAATTCAATCCACCCCACACCCCCCCCACACCCCGGGAGGAGAGCGTGCTTCAGATACGCTGACACTGCGGGGGTCCGATCCCCAGTCAGGGGATCAACCGATGAAGGCATCAATAAGTGAAACCAAAAAATCTCTCTCTCTCTCTCTCTCTCTCTCTCTCTCTCTCTCTCTCTCAAAAATCAATAAAAATAAACATAAAACTTTTAAAGATCAGAATGCTCTTCTCCCGTCGGTCTCCCTCATGTCCGTCTCCCGCTTAGGCCCACATTCCCAGAGTCTCCAAGAGAGCAGAGGACAATCTAAGATGTTCGGGAGGGCGGCGTTGCGGAACCGGAGACGTTCACCTTACGCAAAGACCAAGCGGCACTCGGAGGCTGGGGCTTCGGGAGGTTGACTTTACGCCGGCGGGCCCAGAGGAGTCCAACTCCAAAGTCTGAGCCCCTTCCACAGTAGGAAAGTTGACCGTTTATGAAGGTTCCGAGTTTAAAGTCGAACAAAGAGGCTTCCTAAACTCGGTCATCATCACCGGCCACTCTCGTCTCTACTCGGGTACCCCGAGAGGGAACACGCCTGAGCACACGGGGTGCGGGTCGGTGCGCAGGAAGCGACAGGACGATAGCGGGCGGGAGGCCTCTTATCAGAAGGGGACTCCTAGCTTCAATCACCCCGACACCCACTAAAAGACAACAGGAGGAGGGAGGAGGGGGGAGGAAGAACGCCGCCTTCCTTCACTCATGCCACCCTTCCCACAGAGAAGCCAGCAGCCAGGCGCTCGCTTCTCAGAAACAAAGCAAAAGGGAGGGTTTTCATGTTATTCCCTATCCACGGTCGATGAAAACCGTGCGTGGCAAGAGAGACAGACGGCAGTTCTCGGAGCGATCCGGCGGGAGAGTTCAAAGCCTAGCGACACGCACAGCGAACGTCCGGCGAAGGCCTCGAGACACAAACGAAACGACACGAAACAAAAACAAAAACAAACAAAGAAACAAAAACGCGTGTCGAAAGGAAAGGAAGGACGAGTCTTCCCAGAAGCCCGACTTTCCCCACAAGCTGTCAGACTGGGAAGTCGGGACCGGAGGGGGAGCATCTCTGGGATAGCACCCGGAGGTGGCTTTGGGTGCTTCTGTTGAAATAGGCTTCTGTCTGTCGGCCCGCCCACCCGTCTGCCTCTCTAGAGCACTTTGGGGCTCAGGGCAAGACCCAACGGAGCCTACAGAGAAGTCCCATAGACCCGCCGCCCCCCCCCCCCTCCCCCCCCCCCCGTGAGGTCGCCGCTCTCCCTCCCCCAACACGGGCACGCACGCACGCACGCACACCCCGCCCCCCCCTCCGCAACCCGCCGGTCTCTTGGCCCTTTCCATAGTTTTGTCTTTTCAGAAATGTCCTCTAGAGTTGGAATCACGAGGTAGGTGTCCGGTTCAGAGCGGCTTCCTTCAGATAGCGATGCGCATCGCAGGTTCCTCGCCCGCCCCCTCACGGCTGGCTCCCCGTGGCTCTCATTTCTTTCCAGCGCCGGTCACTCAGCAGATCAGCATCCCCGTCGTCGCCCGGGCCATCCGCACTCCGCGTGTCCATTCTCCACACAAAGAAGAGCCTTTCGGTCACCTCCGGGTCCTGGAAGTTGTGAATAGAGCCTCTGTGCACCTCCGCGTGCCGGTTTCTGCGAGAATCCGAGTGTTCAAACTCGCTCGCTCGGGTCCACGGATACCAAGGAGCACGACGGACCGGGGATGAAGAAAGGGGATGTCTGTGTCCTCTTGAGAGGCACCGTCCACATTCACAGGGTTTCTCAAGAAGGTAGCCGAGAGCACGTCAGCATAGTGACGAATCAAGGCCAGGGAAGGAGGTCGAGTTCCAAGATTGCCGGAAGGGAAGATGTCACCGAGAGGCCCAAGCCTTCTCAGGGTCCGTGGCCCACCCGGACCAGCCCAAAACATTCACCCGACGGGAGGGAGGGAGGGAGGGAGAACTGAACGGGAGCAAAGGGCACAGTTTTATTTCCCTTAAGTCTCACATGACATGGGGGGCAGAGGGGGCCTCCTAAGGAGACCAGAGAAGACCAGGAGAAGAGGCAAAACAGAAACACTTCGATCCCGGGTCCAACAGACAGACAGGCGATCCCGGAAGAGCCACTGAGTAGGCGGGGAGGCTCCAGGGAAGAAGAGGCCCCTTGGCCCAGGCCACTTTGAGATATCGTCTCCGGCTCACCCGAACGAGCCGGCGAGCCAGCCAGCAGAGGAGGTGTCGTTGTGCAAGGAAAGGGGAAGGAGATCGGGTTCTCCTCCAGGCCATAGAATCGTGCCAGAGGGCAAGGCGCGGAGACAGCAGTTGGCGGGCCAGCCGAAGAGAGTGAGGTACCGAGAGAGAGAGAGAGAGAGAGAGAGAGAGAGAGAGAGAGAGAGAGAGAGACTGACTGACTCTCTCAAGGGGATGCACTAGGTGAAGAAGAGCAGCCGGATTTCTGTCTCTCGGCTGGGTGATGGGGAGGGGGTCTGGCCCCTCTGCCCGGCTGCTCCTTCGTTTTGGACAGAGGGAAAGAACTCCTCACGTGGAGGAGGTATCATTTCTGCACAAGGCCTGGCAGGACCGGAGGAGAGGCTGTGGGCCGGGCCGGGCCGGTCAGAACACCCAAAGGATCTGTAGGAGCTCTGACACCAGCCCTTTCAGAAACAGGGAGACGAGGGAGTTTAGCTCGGGGCCTCCCAGCAAGTCGCCCCTCGGTAGCAAAACCAGAGCTTTCCAGAACAAACCGAGTCCCAGGAGGAGCCAGCAGTCAGCTGGAAGCAGGCCTCAGGCGGGCGGGCCGGCGGGCAGCAGGGCCCGATCCCCTCCCCCGCCACTTTGCGCAGAAGGAATGATATAAAAGCGGCCGCCAGGTGGCGCCCGACAACCGCCGAGAACAAGGTCAGCGAGACGTTTCCGGGTGGCGGGCCTGCCGCCGGCCCGGAGGACCGATCTCCAACCGGCCCACGGCCCACGGCCCACCTCGGATCGTGTCTCCCGGCCCTCGGCCCGTGGCCCTCGGCGGGCGGCGGGCGGCGGGCGGCGGGCGGCGGGCGGCGGGCGGCGGGCGGCGGGCGGCGGAGCCTCCGCCTCAGAGCTCCCGGCAGGCACAGCGCCGCGCGGCCGCCATAGCGGAAGGGGGGACTTGGAAAATCTTTTTCGGGTGGCGGCCGGAACAGGGGACCGGCGGGGGAGACTCCTGCGTGAAAGAATCCCACGGAGTCGCCGGCAGGCGGTGGGCGCCGGGGCCAAGACGTCCCGGAGGGGCATGAGCCTGTCCCTGGCCTCCTGGGAGGACCTAGAAACATTGTTGCGGCCGGGGACTCCACCTCCAGAGCCAGGCCAGTGTTCACGGGACAACAAGGGAGGAATCACCCCTTGATCTTTCTGTGGCTTCCTTCCTTCCTTCCTTTCTTCCTTTCTTCCTTTCTTTCTTTCTTTCTTTCTTTCTTTCTTTCTTTCTTTCTTTCTTTCTTTCTTTCTTTCTTTCTTTCTTCCTTTCTTCCTTTCTTTCTTTCTTTCTTTCTTTCTTTCTTTCTTTCTTTCTTTCTTCCTTCCTTTCTTTCTTTCTTTCTTTCTTTCTTTCTTTCTTTCTTTCTTTCTTTCTTTCTTTCTCTCTTTCTCTCTTTCTCTCTTTCTTTCTCTCTTCCTCTCTTCCTCTCTCTCTCTCTTTCTTGGAAATTTAATTTATCGGGGAGACATAGGTTAAGAAAACTAGGCAGGCTTTAAAGTAAAATAAAGTAGCTGCGCCCCTTTTCTCTGAAAGCATTCAGAGCCAGGATCCTCGAGGGGGGATGTGATAGGCAGGGAGACAGCGAGGGCGTGGGGCCAGGTACTGGAGGTCACGGGAGCCAGCGGAAAGCGCCAGGGGCCTAGCAACAGACAATTGGAGGGTGGGACCCCGCCCCCAGGGCGGCCTTTCCTCCCCCTAGCAGATTGCCCGTCCCGCGGTTTGGACCCCATGACCTGTTCCTCCCTAGAGAGGACGTCTAGGCCTCAGCCCCGTTTCAGCTCCAGGATCAGAAAAGCAACAAAACCGGCCACAGCCGACCTCAGGCCAGCCGCATTGAACGGTGGCCTCTCCCCGCCCTCAGGCCAACCAACCGGTCCGAGGAGACCATAACCCTGAAAGGACACACCTGGAAAGCTGCTGACTATGATAAGGAGATCTTTCCCTGAGCCTTGTCCTAAGAGAAAACCATTAGGACGGAGGACCCAGCTCTCTCCCTCCTGGAAGCAGCCTCTGGCCACCCCCCACCCCCTTCAAACCGCCCCCGCCCCCCCCCAGGCACCTTAGCATTAGCTTCCTCACTCCCAAGCCCCAAGGGCCCTTTCTTGGCCTTTATAACTTGTTTCCTAAACCCATGCCTTCCGGGAATGACTTCTTCTACCTCTGCGATCCACGAAATAAATGTTCTCTTATGATAAAAATAAAGTAGAAGGAAATAAAATTAAAGAAACAAGACTCTTTGCGTGGAACTCCGAGAACGCGTGCGCCCGCGCCCGCAAAACCCACGCAGGCTTCTCAAGCGTGCAGCTCGAGGAGACGCCATCCGCCTGCAGACCCGCCTCTGGCGTCATCTAGCATCGAGCGGTCACCGCCCAAAGCACAAAGCCTCTTTCTGTCCCCATCTACCACCCCCCCGCCTTTTTCTTTCTCTTTTTCTTCGGGGTTCTCCTCCCCTCCACACCCCACCCCAAATCTATCCTTTCCAACGCAAGGAGGAGGTCTTTCCGAGGCCTACTCGCAAAGCCCGGAAGCCACACAGGCCACGGACCGGAAACTCGACCCCGGCCGCCTTCCCTCTGAGATCCCTCCGTCTCTTTCACGCTTCCGTGTCTCACGACCCCATTCAGGTGTAAGGGGCGTCCGTCTCTGTGTTACAGGACAGGGAGAGGCTAGGAAAGCGTCCCGGCGGGAAGGATAGGGAAACGGAGGCAGGAAAGCGAAACAGAGCTTCGCGGGCCTCCTCTTGAGAACAAGCGGTTAAAACCTCTCCTCCTCACAGAAGAACGCGGGAGAGAAGGGGGAAGGAAAGGCAGAGGGGGGAACCTTCCTTCCACCTCTCGGGAGGGAGAGGCACTCGGCGTCCGTCCTCCCGGCCATCCTCCCCAGGCTGTTCAAACAGCAGCGAGGAGGAGAAGAGAAGGGCGCCCCTGGTGGAAACGGCGAAGCCGGCGGTCTCGGGTCGGTCGAGATCGAGGGACCGGCTCCTTCGCATCACAGACCGTCCACCTGGACCGGGATCTCTGGCACGGCCGTCTTGGAAAACTTCGGCGCCCCCGGCCGGCCCGGGCGTGGCTCAGCGGTTGAGCCTCGACCCAGGATCCAGGCGATCGGGGTTCGATTCCCGGTCAGGGCGCATGCCCGGGTGGCGGGCTCGATCCCCAGTCGGGGGCGTGCAGGAGGCGGCCGATCCATGACTCTCTCATCATGGATGTTTCTGTCTCTCTATCCCTCTCCTCTCCTCTCTAGGAAATCAATAAAGACATATTTTTAAGGAATAACGATCATAATAAGCAAAACATGTACACCAGTGGGCGGGCGCATAAGGCCGAAACCACCCCGTCTGTGCTTCGTAAGCCAGATGGATCGATTTGCTAGCGCCTCGTTTCATCGATAAATGCGTACGCTTTCATTTTTTCAAAATCCATTGGCTTTTGTGTCTCAGTACATTCATGTCACAACACCACGGTCAAGGTCTCTCGGATGAGATCGTGGATAGGAGAGGTCGAACACCCACCGAGGTTGGGAATCGCCCTCTCCCAGTGGGGGCGGGGGGCGTCCGACAACACCTCTCTGGTGTCTGTGAGAGGTGCCTGTCACATCTGCACTGAGACAACAAGCGTGTGGGTGTGGGGGAGTTTGGTGCAAAGTCAGTAGGCTGTGGGTTTCAGCGCGACTCGCCTTCAGGACGACCACCACAAAGGGCGCGTGTGTTTGAAATGAGGTCAACGTCGATCCGGCCCTGGCCGGGCGGCTGAGTTAACTGGAGCGTCCTCCCCATCTGCCGAGGCGGTGGGTCCGATCCCCAGTGCGGGCACATATGAGAAGCAACGGAGCCGTGACCGGTGTGCCTCACTGGTTGAGCGTCATCGTCCCCGTGCACTGGAAGGTCACCGGTTCCTTTCCAGGTCAGGGCCCAGGCCCAGGTTGCGGGTTTAGTCCCCAGTCCGGATGCGCATGGGAAGCAACGGATCAATGTCTCTCTCTCTCTCTCTCTCTCTCTCTCTCTCTCTCTCTCTCTCTCTCTCTCTCTGGCTCTCTTTCTCCCCCCCTCTCTCCCTCCCTCCCTCTCCCTTCCTCCCCACCCCTCAAATCGATGAGAACATATTTCTTTTTCAAAAAGCAACCGATGAATGCATCAACAAGTGGAACAACAACTTGATCTCTCTCTCAATCTTTCTTTCTCTCTCAAACCCTCCCCCCGCCCTCACCCCCTCCCACCCTCCCTCCCTTCCACTCTCTCTTTAAAAACAAAACTACGAAAACCAATGGGGAAAAATACCCTCTGGTGAGGATTAATAAAATAAAATTTTAAAAAATAATAAAATTAAACAATAACATAAACTATTCAATTAAACTAAATTTAAATCTAAATAGACCAAAGACACAGAGCGGGCATCTCACCGGACAGGGGGAGAGCTCCGTGCCATGAATGGCAAATAGGCGCTGGAGAAGACGTGAGCCAGTGGTTCCCGATGAATGCCGATGAACACTACAGGGAGGCACCGTCGGGACACAGCCCTCAGAATTCCTTGAGCAAAATACGGGGAACGGTATCCAGAAAACGCCGGTGAGGTCACATCGCGGGGAAACCGAGTCACTCGCCGGTGGCGGTGGCGGCGGCGGTGGTGGTGATGTAAAATGGTAGGGCCGGAGCATCTGAGATCTTGCTCCCCAGCCTATGTCATCAGTGCAGCTCAAAGAAACTCAGAAAAATGATCGAAAATAACAATCATAAAGTCATAACAACAATAACGATGATAATAATGGTAATAAAATGGTAGGGCCGCTGTGGAAAACAGTTGTGGTGGCTTCGAAACACACAGACCGAGGAGAAGAACAGAAACTCATTTCCCCGGGTGGGCGGGCAGTGTGTGTCTATGCCAGGGAGATGAAAACAGCAGCGGGTGGGTTGTGCCTTAAAGGGTTGGCCGGCCGTGCCTGGGAAGTTCAGAACTCACCCATTCGAAAGAAAGAGAGGTGGGACCGGCCCGGCCCCACTCCCGGGAGGAAACCTCTAAGCCCTTGGGATGTCCCCACTCGATAAGAGTGTCTCAGTTTAGCTGGAGCCTCGGGTGGGTAGTCTGGGCCAAAGACGTGCCTTAGGGCGGGGCAGGGGGAGGGGAGGGGCAGGGGGGCCTCCGGGCCAGGCGGTGGCGGTGCCGGTTTGACCTCTGGGACATCAGCCCTGCGGCGTCCTTTGAGTCCTTCCGTGACAGGACAGCTGAAAAGATGTTACCGCCGCCAGGAAAGATGTTATGGGAGAGCCCCCTGAGTCAGAGGGCGAGGGCTGTCGCCCCTTCCTCGGTTCCCGTCACGCTCTGGAGAAAGAATTCAAACGAGTGGCACCGGACAGCGTCGTTGTCGTCGTCGTCGTCGTCGTCGTCTTTAACGAGGGAACTTATCAAGGAAGCACGGCGAGCCGATCCAAAACCGAAATAAAATACACTGGGCGTAAAACACCATCGGGCACCTCAGATGGTCTGGGTGTGCCACCTGGGGTCCGAGGGGGTCTTATACCCTTCTGTCTACAGGGTTCGGGGTTCCTCTGCCTTCTGTCTTGGACACAGAGGTCCCAAGCTTGCTACTTCTTTGTTCAGTGAGTGAGTGAGGTCGAGCTCTCCCTTTCTTCTGTCCCCCTCCCGCCCTCCTGCCTCAGCAGTTCCGGGGTGATTTCGGCTACCTACGTGTTCTTTGGTCAGGGAGGAGGGGTATTCACCATTGGCTCTCAAGTGTCCTCGTTCGGGGGAAGATAAGGTCTTGCTGCAAGCGGCCCAAACTGTTTGGCCTTGTGTCATTTTCTTGTCTCGGTTTCTCTATTCCACTTGCCCAGGCATCTTCCTAGCTTCTTGCTGTCATCCTGTTACACTTCTAGGGAGTGAAGCATCCGACTCCGGAGCACCCCACCCACCGCAGGGCCCGACGACGATGACGACGACGACGACACCTATGATCAGCCACGGAATCCTGGGCCGGCGAACGTTCTCTCTCGTGGGAGCGGAGGGGCCGAGGGTGGGATATGCTTGCGTGCATGCACGGGGGGGGGGGGGGGGGGGGCGGGGGGGGGGGGGGCCTGGCTGTCCTACATACTTACAACTGATTATTTTCTCTCATGAGTCCCTCTCGTGTGGACTCGGTCATCAGGCCAGCTGAAAGAACCTAGCAGGGGAGAAAAAAATGTCTTCCTCCCGCCGCTGCGGTTATTAAGGAAGGAACAGAGAGCGACAGCAAGACACTGGGTAGCGATCCTAGGCTCCGACTCCTCCGCAGGGCCCAGGGTCGGGCTGTGCCACAGCTACAGCTGTGGAGTCATTTCAAAATTTAACGCCCAGGCCACGGAGGAGCATCGGGGACGGTGGAAACGAAGGCGAGGAAACTTCTGGTTGTCGAAAGCCAGAGGTGAGAGCAGCCAGAAGAGCAAAGAGGTGTAAGCCACCCACCCGGAACCGCTCAGAAGGAAACCACCGGAGCAACACGTCACCCCAAACCGAAGCCACGTTGGCACATGGGTCATTTGGAACTCAAGTGACTTAAGACATAGCAGGTTCGAGAAAGGTGCTCCCCTCCTCCTCCTCCTCCTCCTCCTCCTCCTCCTCCTCCTCCTCCTCCTCCTCCTCCTTCTCCTCCTCCTCCTCACCCCCAACACCCCTCTCCGGTGGTGGTGGTGGTGGGGAGATTAAACTCTCGAGGGAGAAAGAAGAAGACATCTGTCATCACCAGAGACAGGGAGGGGGGAAGGGGGGAGCAGGAGCGTGGCGGGCACTCTGTGAACAGCATCCAGGTGAGCGGCTGCAGAACTGAGGTCTGGTGAGCCACCCGTCCGTCGGTCCCGACAAACCAAATCAAACTGGCCCCTAATCTTCCTAGTGGCTTCTTCGCCGTGGCCTACCCGCCCCTATTCCGGAACAACACGTCTGTCTCCCAAACGTGCCGATTCTCTGTCTAAAAGGTCTTCACTCTCCGGAGAAGGCCTCCGTGTACAGGTGCACATTAAAGAAGATCGGGCCCGGCCGGGCATGGCTCAGCGGTTGAGCGCCAGCCAAGGATCCAGGAGATCACGGTGCCATTCCCGGTCAGGGCCCATGCCTGAGTTGCGGGCTCCATCCCCAGTCGGGGGTGTGCAGGAGGCAGCCGACCCATGCCTCTCTCATCCTTGACACTTCTCTCTCTCTCTCCCTCTCCCCCTCTCTCTCTCTCTCTCTCTCTCTCTCTCTCTCTCTCTCTCTCTCTCCCCCGCCCTCCTCCCTTCTTGTCTCTTAAATCAAGAGAGATATAGTAAAAAAAAAAAAAAAAAAAAAGGAAAGCATGTAAAACATCTAAAAAGATAAGGTAGCACACAGGATCCCCGGACAGCATTCCAGCTTCTAACATGCCATCCTCCTAGCATCGCAGCTACAGGGATCAGAGCAGCTTCTGAAAGTCTCAGGTGGAGAAACATGAGCCAAGTGATCGTCTCCGCTAGCAAAACTGATCATGGCTTTTAACTTTCTGGTCCATTGTCCTCCAATGTATGAATCTGCTATTGCTGATCTTTTTTTTTGGGGGGGGGGGGCACCTGGTTAACCTGCTTATTCTTCCAGGATGTGGATGAAGGGGCACACGGCACAGGCCACAGGTGTGGACGCTTCGAGAGCGGAGAACATGGACTTGAAGAGGACCTCAGCTCTCAAAGGGAGATGAGCCCCTGGGAGGGCCTCAATCCTAACGTCCCCCTCGGCGGGATGGTTTGGAAACTCATCCAACCCTCGATGCATGCAGGTGACGGGACACCCATCTCCTAGAAACGCTTCCCCTTCACGGCCCACAGGTCGATGATTCCCCAATTGCCGGAGCCCGCCGGCAGAGTCGAACGGTCCTGAGGAAGGGGTGAGGATGAAGAGAAGACAGACACAAAAAAGATGGGATCGGGAGGGCTGCAGCTCATGCCTGTTGCCAGCTGCCGGCCCCGAGTTTATTTTCCCAGCTCAATTTATACAGACACTGTTAATTTTGCTGAATAGCACCCCGCTCCGCATTCCTACCCCTTGAGTAGTTCCTTCAAGGCCGTTGAATGCTATCTCAGAGTAAACACCCTGCCTCTTGCAGGAGCTCTGACGTTGGTGCCTGTCTTTGTTTCGGCTTCTAATGGGAACTTGCGGGGAGGATTGAGTCCTTGGCTTGGTATGTGGCTTGACTGTCCTTTAACCCTTCAGGCCGGGACCAACATCCTGATAAGCTTTTCTGGAACTTAAGGCCGCAAGCTAAATTAGTATTGCTTTGGTGCCTCAAGGACTGGGTCAGGGAGCAGGGGAGCACATCCGCAGCTCACCCACGCAGCTCCTCTGTGCCTGGGGCCACAGCGGCTCACCCACATCTCCCCGGGAGCAGGGGAGCACATCCGCAGCTCACCCAGGCAGCTCCTCTGTGCCTGGGGCCACAGCGGCTCCCCACACCCAATGCTGTTCGACTGGCTCTGGGCTCTGGGAACACGCACCCCTTGTTCCCCAGAGGAGTCCCCATCAGAGCAGAAAGGAGGGGCGTGCAGCCCTCCCAAGGCCAGAGCCCAAGGCAAGCAACATCCACTGAGGGGACAGGTGTGTCTCCTGTGTTCATCGTCACCTATGAAATATGGGGGTGAAACGGCCCCTCTCCGGAGCAGGATCTCAACCCTTTGGGATTCTGCCTCCAGGCGGCGGTGGGCGATGGGGGGGGGGCGGGGGGGGGCTCAAGGCAAGGCAAGTCACTGAAACTCTCTGTACATAGGCATGTTTCCCATGTGGAGACAGCTCAATAGTAAAGAGAGAGGTTTCCAGAGCGAACTGAGTGACGGGAGCAAGCAGCGCCCAGCCTGCGCCGGGGCAGGCAAGCGGGCAGACAGGTGGGCGGGCGGGCGGGGACTCTCTAGTCCCATGGTCCGAGTCCCCTCCGCCCCACCGCCGTCTCCCCAGGCCTCTTCTCAAGCAGAGAGGCAGAGGGGAGGGCGGTCCCAGAGCACATCTCTTGTCCTCCACAAACACTACTCCCCCTCGGCCGCTTGGCCTGAGATAGCCAGCCACCCGGCTCTCCCCCTGCCCGATTGATTTTCCTGCGGCCCAGAGGCCCTGTTCAGGGCTGAGGATGAAACCCCTACCCTCCGGTTCCCCAACCCGATGGGCCCGGGGGGGGGGGCAGGCAGGTGGGGGGGAGGGGCGGGGAGGACCGGGCGATTCATTGTGACCGGCCTCACTCAGTAAATAGCTCCTTTCAAATGCAGAAAGCTGTCGGGTAAAGTCAGAGCCTCCGACCTCGCCTCGGGCTTCTTCGACTGCCCCACCCTTACTGAGGCCGCAGCCCCGCGAACCACGGGAAGGGAGGGTGTTGGAGGAGCTGGCCGGCCCCGGTCTGTCCGTTGGCCAAGCCTGGAAAGCTCCCTCCCTCCACCGTTAGAGAATCATGGGGTGGGGGTGGGGATCAAGGGGCGCGAGGCCGGGTCCGAGCGGGACGGGGCGGGGCGGGAGGCGGGGAGCCGCTGAGGGGCCCGAGTCCAGGGCCCAAGTCTTAGGTCAACCGGCCGGGCGGGGCTCAGCGGTGGAGCAGCGAGCGATCTCGAACCCAGGAGATCGGGGTTCGATTCCCGGTCAGGGCACATGCCCGGGTTGCTGGCTACGCAGCGGGCCCATGACTCTCTCCTCATCGATGTCTCTATCTCTCTCCCTCCCTCGCCTTTCCTCTCTCTGAAATCAATCAAGATATATTCCAAAAAAAAAAAAAAGATTCCATTTTAAAAAGAAGGAGCCAAGGGTTGGAGGACGGTGGGTGGAGGGGTGGGTGGATGAGGAGAGAGGAACCAAAGCATTGATATGCCTGTCGGCACAACCCACCCAAGGACACGGACCGTGGCGGGGAGTGGGACGGGGCCGAGTGGGTCATCGGGGAGGCAAAGGGACATCGGTGACCTATGAAGCAAAAATTAAATAAATAAAAAGAAGGAAACACGGCGCTCTTACGAACCCTTTCCCAACACACTCCAGAGAAAAATGCCGAAACAAGGAAAAAAAGGAAGGCTTCTCGGTCACCCCGGAGCCTCCCGGGGTGAAGGGTCAGGGTTCGTCCCTTTCGCCCACGAGACGGATAGGCTAGGCGGTGGGAACGTAGTCCACGCGAGAGACAAGGTCTAAAGCGACCAGGCCTCCTTCCGTCTCTGTTGCACGGACCTAAAACACCATGCTTATGGCTCGGCTCGCTTTTCAGTGGTTCTCTTTCTTTTAAACTGTTCCGCGTGACAGCCATCTTAGCCCTTCTCTTTGTCCGCAGCTCCAAAAGATTCCACCTCCCCTTCCAATCACCCGCAGGAAACAAGCGGCATTTTCCAGGTCTCAGGTTTTCCCGGACGTCGATGTGGACAGGGCTTGGAAAAGAAATGAGGATTTTTAAGAAGGGCTCTTCAGTGTAAGGAACCATAATCGAATGTATTTTGCTCAAGTCAACAGATTTATTTATTTATTTATTTATTTATTTATTTATTTACCCAGGATTTGTCCTCCACCAGAAAAGAAAGTTCGAAAATAAAAACCCTCTCCTGGGTAACTCTTTGGTTAGGTGAAATCAGTGTTAGCAACTTGTCAGTTTAGGACTCCAAACAGTTCCACCCAATGCCGGTGAAGAGTAGATGCTTTTCATCTTTATAAAATGTTTGCCTGTTTCTGTGTACTATTTTATTTATTTATTATTTTGGTTAAATGCGCACGTGCTCAAACGGATGGTCCAAACTTCCAACGTTCAAATCATAAAGGAGTATGTCTGTTCCTCCCTTTCCACCCCTCCTGCCTTTCTTCCTCCCTCCCCACCGCACCCCACCACACCCCCAAGTCTTAAGATGCCTCAACCTCTCTGTCTGTCTGTCTGTCTGTCTGTCTGTCTGTCTGTCTCTCCCCCTCCCTCCCTTCCTCCTCCTCCCTGTCTCTTAAATCAAGAGAGATATAGTAAAAAAAAAAAAAAAAAAAAAAGCATGTAAAACATCTAAAACTATAAGGTAGCAAACAGGATCCCCGGACAGCATTCCGGCTTCTAATGTGCCATCCTCCTACCATCGCAGCTACAGGGATCACAGCAGCTTCTGGTATCAGGTGGAGAAAGATGAGCCGAGTGATCGTCTCAGGTAGCAAAACGGATCATGGCTCTTAACTTCCTGGTCCTCCAGTGTATGAATCGGCTATTGCTGATCTTCGGGGGGGGGGGGGGGGGGGGGGGCGGCACCTGGTCAATGTAAAAACATGGCAAAAGGTGGGGGGGGAATGACGAGATTGGTCTCATGCATATGGGCCAGAAAAAGTGCCCACGGATACATTCTCTTTCTGGAGCCTAGTCCGTGATTCCCTTGATCCTAGTCATGAGTCTGAACGTAAAACAGGGAGTACAGAACAAAAAGAGGAGGCTCCTATAGCAGAGGAAAAATGGGATGGAGGAGAGAATGTACGGGGGGGGGGGCGGGGGGGGTAAGGATCTCGAAGGGGATGCCGAGGAGCTCCCGCCAGAAGAGCAGGCCGAACTAGATGACGCAGCTGCTCGTTAACAATCATGACGATCGTCTCTATCCAGCTATGGCCGATACAAGTGAGGAAGTAACTCCAGAGATTGTCGGGCAGTTTGACGAGATTGGTGCGATCGTGACACGCTTCTGAACAAAAGCCAACTTTCCCTTCCGCTTCGCCTGCCTCTCCACGGAAAGGAGACGATCGGGATAATTCCAAATTGAATAACGATGACAGGGAAAATAATGTCAATGATCCACGTATGGAAAAACAGATCAAGGATACCCTATCTCCGCTGCCAAGAACGCTCTTGAAAGCGCAAGAGAGCGGAGAGGAGGTGTGGAATTCTGGGCTGGCCATCTTTCCGGTCTCTGAGCAGCCAAACCCTAATCATCCTAATCAGGTGCAAAGATATGACACCCCTTTGTCATTCCAAATGTGAAAGGAGCTAAAACAGGCTACAGCTCGATAGGGGCCCGCTGCTCCGTAGACTTTGACCATCCTAGAAAACATCGCTACTGACGCTTTAACTAACTCCTAACGATTGGAGATCTCTAGCTAAAGCATGTTTCACAGGAGGAGACAATTTATTACGGAAATCGGAATTTTAGGATCGTTGTCATGAGGCTGCAAACAGAAACAGGGCAACACACCATATTCCCATCACTGATGAGATGTTACTAGGAGAAGGGCCTCACTGGACCAATGACGCTTCTCCTCCAAGGAAGGCACTGGCCTCTAAGGCCTGGCGTCCATGGCCTACACCTGGCAGGAAATCAGAAGAACTAGCCCCAATAAGGCAGGGACCTGATGAGCCTCACCAAGACTTTGTTTCCAGATTGCTTCAGGCAGTTAGCCGCTCAGTGCCTGACGGAGAGGCGGGAATGTTGCCGGTAACACGGCCGGCTCAGGAGAATGCAGATTCAGCACGTCAGTCTGCTGTTAGACCTTGGAAAAAGAAGGGTTCGCTATCGGACTATGGACGTTCTCTGTGCCGATATCGGACCATCGTAGATACCGGGGTTGACATTAGCCGCAGCGCTGCAAGGAACGACTATTCGAGGAGTCACGGAACAGCCACAGAGAAGTCAGGGAAAAGGAAGCGGTAACTGCTACAGCCGTGGCAAGTCAGGGCCTTTCGGTAAGGATGGTAGAAATAGGAATAACAGCAACGAACGAGTGAGACAACCAGGATCGTGCCCAAGATGTAAAAGAGGAAAGCATCGGGCTCACATGTGCAGGTCAAAGATGGACATCGACCGCAAACCCTGACGGCGGTCGGGAAACTACGAGAGGGGGCAGCCTCGACCCCCTCGAACGATCGGGGCCGTGTCAGTCTACCCACCCCAGGGATGACCGGAGACCAAACAGGGAACGAGCCGCGCTAGGAAGCGCAGGACTGGACCTCCGTCCCGCCGCCCGCTACGTATTAACACCCGAGGTGGGACCCCGAGCCGTACCCACGGGGGTATATGGGCCTCTGCTAAGAGACACTGTAGGCCTCTTAGTAGGATGTAGCGGGTGAACAAGGAAGGGACTTCAAGTTTTTCCGGGCGTCCTAGACTCCGACTATACCGGGGAGCGAAAGGTCATGCGTATAGCTCCTCTCGATAGCGTGACATTCGCCCCTGAAGTGAGAATCGCGCAATGGATATTATTGCCCTTTCGGAAGACAGGAGGAGTTGTATCTCAACAGGAGAGGGGAAATCATGGCCCTGGCCCTTCCGATAGAGCCCACTGGATTCAAACAGTGGGGTCCGAGAGACCTGAAAGAGAACTGCCGAGCGATGGTAAGAAACGGAATGGATTGCTAGACACAGGGGCTGATGTTTCAGTCATTAGTCAGCGATACTGGCCATCCCAGTGGCCTGTGCAACCTGCCATGACTTCTTCGCCAGGAATTGGACAGACTCCATCCATCCATCCATCCATCCATCCATCCATCCATCCATCCATCCATCCGCGCTGCAAAGTACACAGGTTCTGACACGGCGAGATGCGGGGGGGAAAGCCCGGTGCATTTCAACCTTATGTATTGCCTTTTCTGCCACGTCATCTGTGGGGCCGAGATGTTCTCAAAAATATGGGAGTGTTCTTGTCTAGCCCCAATCCAAAGGCAGCTAGCTCATCGTATGTTAGACCCGGGTTACATGCCGGGCGGGGCAGGGACCGGGCCAAGACGGCCAGGGGGTAGAACGGCCCATTCCCTGCCAAGGCCAACTGACAAAACAAGGTCTTAGCTGTGACTCCAGTGTGTCCTGAAGGTCACTGCTCTTCCTGCCTCACCCGGCCACCTGACAATCCCGTATTGGGTGGGGCCGTGGCCTCTCTCAGAGGAAAAAAATTCAAGCAGCCCGGCAATTGGCGCAGGAACAGTCAGCTCAGGGGCACACGGAGGAATCTAAATAGTCCTTGGAATACACCTATATTTGTTATTAAGGGAAAAAAATCTGGAAAGTGGAGGCTATGACAGGATTTAAGTGCCGTAAATAAGACTACGGAAACGATGGGGCCTTTCCCACCAGGTCTGCCCTCTCCGGTGGCCGTCCCCGCGGGATGCCGTTGACTAGTATTCGACGTGAAAGACTGCTGTTTCACCATCCCGTTCTACCCTGCAGATTGTAAAAGATTTGCCTTCGGCGTTCCTTCCGCCCATTTTAAGGAACCGATGCGGAGAGATCGCTGGAGAGTTTTGCCCCGGGGCGTGGCGAACAGTCCCACACGGCGTCCAAAATTTGCGGCTACGGCCACGAAAGAGAATCGAAAGATACATCCGGAAGCCCACGTCATCCATTCTACGGATGATGTTTTCGCGGCTCATCGTGATCTAGAAAACTTAGAAGTGATTTACTCAGAGTTAAGCACTTCAACTAAATGGATCTGGCCTCGTCCTAGCCCCCGAAAAGGTTCAACAGGCCACGCCTTATCATCGCTCAGGGCAACCGATCGAAGGGCGGAAGGAAAGTAAGGCCACAAAGATTTCAGTTCGGAACAGACAGTCTATCCACCCTGGTTGATTTCCAAAAAACTTTTGAGGGACGTGAATTGGCTAAGGCCTTCTTTAGGCTTAACCACGGGTGAATTAAAAGCACTCTTTGACACACTCCGTGGCGACCCTGACCTCGAGAGTTAACCGTGGAGGGACAACGGGCTCTAGAGACGGCAGAGAAGGCTATCGTCGGAATGGATGACACAAGAGCCTGGCAACTCATCATCTTACCTACCCATTCTCCGCCCGCTGGGCTGTCTTGGCAAGAAGCTCCACTAGAAGGGGTTCATTTACCTTCCTCCAGAAAAATGGTGATCACACCTTATGCCCCATCGGTGGCCCCATGAACATCGCAGGGTAGAAAAAGAGCTCTAGAGTTTTTTGGGAAACAGCCTGCCGCTGTTACGGTGCCTCGCGCTTCCGTGCAGCCGCAGCGGTGGTGGCAAAATGAAACTTTACGGCAGATCGCTTTTGCAGAGGACAGTGGGCAGATCGACTGCCGTTATCCATCAGAGAAATGACGACAGCGATTCATTCAAAACCCTGTGCTATTCCCACAGATGATCTCTCGAGAACCCCTGACTGATGCTCTTTGAGTGTTGACTGATGGGCCGACGTCTGGAATCGCCAGCTATGTCGTCAATAATCGGGGCCGTCCATCGAAGACTCGAGAAACCTCTGCACAGACCGTAGCGTTAGTAGCTGTCATTGCAGGATGTCAACGCTTGCAAGACGTCCCATGTAGTTTGTACACAGATTCTGAATACACTGTATCTATCCTTCGAGGTTTGGAGACGGCTACCCCGACTGACAGGGATCCCTCTACAGTCACAGCCGCTCTCTTGTCTTGACGGCAACGGATTGAGCCACGAACCTCACCCTGTTCTGTGGGACATATCGGAGCTCACTCAGTGCTCCTCGGACCTTTCGCAGAAGGAAATGCGCAAGCAGACATGTTGACTCGTGGCGCTTCCTTAGTCATTTCCTCTGTTGAACAAGCACGAGCCTCACACGCTCCGCATCATCCAAATGCTTCGGGTTTAAGAAAACGATTGAACACGACCCGTGAAGCCGCCCGGCGAATAGGAAAGGAGCGTCAAAACTGTCCCGAGCCCATGCCCCTCGCACCTCAGTACGGTGTGAATCCACGGGGATTGCTCCCAGGACATATCTGGCAGACGGATGTTACTCCTATAGCCGAATTCGGTCGCCAGTCATTTGTGCACGTCACAGTGGCCACTTATTCTGGATCTTTAGTGGCAAGCGCGCATCCTGGGGAAAACACGAGACGGGTTATCTGTCATGTATTATCATGTTTTGCCATCTCGGGCATTCCAAAAATTCTAAAAACCGACAATGGGCCTGCGTTACGCTAGCAAAACTTTTACAGAGTTTCGTGCAACTTTCCAAATGACTCCTATCACAGGCATTCCTTATCATCCTCGGGGCCGGGGGATCATCGAGCGAGCCCACGGGACCTTAAAGGCTCACGCTGCAAAAATAAAGAAGGGGGAATATACCTGCCATTCTCCTAGTAAAATACTTCATCTCTCTTTATGGACCCTTAATTTTTAAAAATCGGATGCAGAAGGTTTCTCAGCAGCTGAGCGGCATCGGAGACAGCCCCCCCCCCCCCCCCCCCCCGTGGATGAACTGATCGAAACACCTGGAGGATTTGTGGAGACCTTACCGCCAACGGAGCACGGGCGAGTTCAACCTAATGTACGGAAGTTAGTAGCAAACGCGGACATTGTCGCAGTGAGACGTAAAGGCGAGACTCATCCAAATGGGAGCCGTTCTGTTAAAGGAGGTTTAGCCCGTGTTCCTCCTCCTTACGTATGACTGTTAGGTAAGGTTTGGATGAAGAAATTAGCTGATTCTTGCTCCATCAAGTGTGTACGCTGTAACCTCACAAACTGCGTGTCTAGTGCTCATGCAAACTCGGATTGGTTGGCATCGCACCAACCTGCGTTCGTCACGCTTCCAGTCGAGAGGCAAGGACGCTGGTATGCTGCAGGCAGAGCCCAAGAGATATACCTCGGCGCGGCGGCCGACGCAACGCCGTGAGCGCACTCCGGCAAACGTGCTTCCTTGGCACGCCGGGAAGTGGCAGCGCCCGCCTGAGGCACCTCTAAGAGGCCGCGTCCACCATACCCTGACCTTGTGCTCCATCGGGCGCCCGGCTGGACGTGTCACCATCCCACTGGTCAGATACCCTTTCTAGACTAAGAGAGCATAGAATCACTCTGAATGGGGGTGGGATAGGGTAAAGGCCATCTTACGGGGATATGGAGTTAAGGCAACGTATCTATTGACGTTCCATGCTGATATAAATGCCATAGAAGGCTGCTCCTCTCGATACCTCACCCGCAGACTTAGCAAAAGAACCGTTTGACAAGTTTTCCGATATGATCTCTACACATAGTTTACCTTCACGATTCTATTCTGGTATTATGTTGTTGGCCAGAGTGTTCATGTTCCTATGTTTATTCCCGGTCTGTGTCCAAGCGGAAACACAAAGCCTCTCAGAGCTGCAGACAGGAGTCCACTGGCTCCAGTGAAAAAGTAAAGAAGGGGGAGCCGTTGGGAGCCGGTGACGTGTCTGGACGTGGCCCACGTGGCCCGAGGGCCTGGAGCCAGGGGCTCCACCCTCCCCGCAGGTTCCCGTGGGGAGCCGAAGAAATGAAGATCAGTGGCACAGGTCTGGGCTCACGCAGGAGGCAGGACGTTGACCCTGAAAGTGTGTTTGTGCAGCCTGGAAAGAACTACTCTGTATCACCCTCCCCTCCTTACCGGTTGTTTGTTACTCACTCTATAAGAAAGGCGTTGAAGCCATTGGGGGCTGCACCTCATCGGAGGGCAGCCCTCCCGATCCCATAACTGCGATTGTCTCTTTCATTCCCACCACTCGAACTCAGATCTGTTCGTCTTTCAGGCTGGTTCCTGACAATTCCCCAATGCTGTCGACTGGGCTCTGGGCTCAGGCCGGGAACAGAGAGGGGCCGCGTCCTACACGCACCCCTTGTTCCCCAGAGGAGTCCCCATCAGAGCAGAAAGGAGGGGCGTGCAGCCCTCCCAAGGCCAGGGGAACCTTCGTGTGGCCAGGGCCCAAGGCAAGCAACATCCACTGAGGGGACAGGTGTGTCTCCTCTGTTCATCGTCACGTATGAAATGAGGGGCTAAACTGCTCCTCTCCGGAGCAGGATCTGAACCCTTTGGGATTCTGCTTCCAGGCGGCAGTGGGCGACGGGGGCGGGGGGGGGGGGGGGTTGTTGTTCAAGGCAAGTCAGTCACCGAAACGCTCTGTGCATAGGCATGTTTCTCACGTGGACACACCTCTGTAGTGAGGAGAGAGGTTTCCAGGTCGAACTGAGTGACAGGAGCGAGGAGCGCCCAGCCGGCGCCAGGGGAGGCAAGCGGGCAGGCAGGCCGGCGGGGACTCTCTAGTCCCATGGTCCGAGTCCCCTCCGCTCCCCTCCGCCCCACCGCCGTCTCCCCGGGCCTACTTCTCAACCAGAGAGGCAGAGGGGAGGGCGGTCCCAGAGCACATCTCTTGTCCTCCACAAACACCTCGCCGCCTCGGCCGCTTGGCCTGAGATAGCCAGCCACCCGGCTCTCCCCCTGCCCGATTGATTTTCCTGCGGCCCAGAGGCCCCGGTTCAGGACCGAGGATGAAACCCCTACCCTGCGGTTCCCCAGCCGGAGGGGCCCGTGGGTGGGCGGGGAACCGGCAAGGTGGCGGTGGTGTCGTGGGGGCGGGGAGGACCGGGCGATTCACTGTGACCGGCCTCACTCAGTAAATAGCTCCTTTCAAATGCAGAAAGCTGTCGGGTAAAGTCAGAGCCTCGGACCTCGCCTCGGGCTTCTTCGACTGCCCCACCCTTACTGAGGCCGCAGCCCCGCGAACCACGGGAAGGGAGGGTGTTGGAGGAGCTGGCCGGCCCCGGTCTGTCCGGGGCGCAAAGAGCCCCCTCCGTTGGCCAAGCCTGGAAAGCTCCCTCCCTCCACCGTTAGAGAATCACGGGGTGGGGGTGGGGATGAAGGGGCGCGAGGCCCCGGGCGGGGAGGGGCGGGAGGCGGGGAGCGGCTGAGAGGCCCAAGTCTAGGGCCCAAGTCTTAGGTCAACCGGCCGGGCGGGCGGGGCTCAGCGGTGGAGCAGCGAGCGATCTCGAACCCAGGAGATCGGGGTTCGATTCCCGGTCAGGGCACATGCCCGGGTTGCGGGCTAGGCAGCGGGCCCATGACTCTCTCCTCATCGATGTCTCTATCCCTCTCTCCCTCCCTCTCCTTTCCTCTCTCTGAAATCAATGAAGATATATTCCAAAAAAAAAAAGATTCCATTTTAAAAAGAAGGAGCCAAGGGTTGGAGGGTGATGGGGGGGGGCGGGGAGAGGAACCAAAGCATTGATATGCCTGTCGGCACAACCCACCCAAGGACACGGACCGTGGCGCGGGAGTGGGGTGGGGCCGAGTGGGTCATCGGGGAGAGAAAGGGACATCGGTGACCTATGAGGCAAAAATTAAATAAATAAAAAGAATAAAAAGAAGGAAACATGGCGCTCATTGGAGCGCCGCCAAGAGACTCTTGCAAAATCTTTCCAAACGCGCTCCAGAGAAAAATGCCGAAACAAAGAAAAAAGGGAGGCTTCTCGGTCATCCCGGAACATGCCAAGGAGCCTCCCAGGGTGAAGGGTCAGGGTTCGTTCCCTTTCGCCCACGAGACGGATAGGCTAGGCGGTGGGAACGTAGTCCACGCGAGAGACAAGGTCTAAGGCGACCAGGCCTCCTTCCGTCTCTGTTGCACGGACCTAAACCACCACGCCATGGCTCGGCTCGCTCTTCGGTGCTTGTCTTTCTTTTAAAATATTCCATGTGCCCGGCCGGGCGTGGCTCAGCGGTTGAGTGTCGACCTAGGATCCGGGCGATCAGGGTTCGATTCTCGGTCAGGGCACACGCCCGGGTTGCGGGCTAGGCAGCGGGTCCGTGACTCTCTCATCAGCGATGTCTCTATCTCGCTCTCTCCCTCTCCTTTCCTCTCTCTGAAATCAACCACGATCTATTTTAAAAAATAAAAAATAAAATATTCCACGTGACAGCTATCTTAGCGCTTCTATGTCTCCGCAGCTCCGTCCCTCCAAAAGATTCCACCTCCACTTCCAATCACCCGCATGAAACAAGCGGCATTTTCCAGCTTTCAGGTTTTCCCAGACGACGAATGTGGAGTGGACCTCGAAAAAATGATGAGGATTTTAAAGAAGGGCTCTTCAGTGTATGGAACCAAAATCAAACGTATTTTGCTCAAGTAAACAGCCCCCCCCCCCCCCCCCCCTCAGGATTTGTCCTCCACCAGAAAAGGAAGTTCAAAATCAGAAACCCTCTCCCGGGTAACTCTTTGGTTAGGTGAAATCAGTGTGAGCCACTTGTCAGTTTAGGACTCCAAACAGTTCCACGCGATGCCGGCGAAGAGTCGATGCTCTTCATCTTTATAAAATGCTTTGCCTGTTTTCGCGTGCTTTTTTTTTTTTTTTTTTTAAATGCTCAAACGGATGGCCCCAACTTCCGACGTCCAAATCATAAAGGAGTATCTCTGTTCTTCCCTTCCCACCCCTCCTGCTTTTCTTCCCGTCCCAGTTTCTCTGGAGACGTATACGCAGGTGGTCTAACTCCCGATACGTGGATATACCACCGTGAGGGGCGAGAGGCGCTTTGGTTCAATGAGACCGAGCCAATGACTCAAGTTCAAGAAGGGAGACAGAGACGCACATAAAGCAAAGCACACAGGGTTTATTGACCAGCTCCCGATGGTTCTCGGCACCGGCAGGGCCACCCGGAGGATCCTCCGAAAGACACACACACACACACTCACACACACGAGGTTTGGGGATGCGGCCGCGACGGCGTCGGTCACTCACTGCGGTCGTCCGGAAGCTCTCGCGGAGAGACGCAGGGCCGAGCGAGGCAAGGGTCAGCTTTCCCGGAGCTGGAGACGAAGTCTGTGGAGAGGGCAGACAAGCGTCCAAGGATGTGGCCGAAAAGCTCCTGCTTTTAACAGTCGAGTTGAAGGGTGTGGTGCGTCTTCAGTGTGTCTTATCGGGGTCCTACAGAGCGCGGGGGCCCGGTCGGAGGCCGGGGCTACAAAGTGTTCCTCTTATCGTGGCACGCGGGCATCCTAGTGACACTCGGTCACAGAAAATGGAGTTCCTTATTTCAAGTCTAATACACGCATCCAACTTATCTTCACACCTGTATTTCTAGAGCAGTCCACCCGGCGAGTCCCGCGGATTTAGTCCAAGGGAATCAGACTAAAAAGGTTTCTCCTTCCGGGGAAGAAGGGTAGAACTCATCTTAAGAAAGAGACAAAGCAAAAAGAAACCAGCCAAACCGAGAGCCATTTCCTTAACCAGGGTCCAAGCGTTTTGTACAGAAGAAAGTGCATGTTGAATGAGGGTCACGGGGTTCCTCGCGTTCCAGTTGGGAGCGCAAGGTACGATCCTCCAAAGCGAGAGGAGGGTACCTCCGAGACGGCGGGCGGTGTGTCGCTTCCCGACGGCCTCCTCGGTCGCGATGGTTCCAGCATTCGGTCCGTAGACGATGTGATGCGATGTAGTTCGTCTATCGGCTTCTTGAGTTGTTGAAGCGTCTTCTCGGTGAGACCCTCAAGCTGTGCTCGCCTAGTAAAAGATTCGTTAAGGGTAGGCGGGGCGGTAGGACGCTTGGTAGTAAGGGTAGGGACAAGGGGCATAGAAGGATGCCAAAAGACAGTTGAAGGTTCTGTCTAAGTAGTATCACGTGTGACGCGACTTATAGAAACGTTCCTAGCATTCGTAAGGAGGGAGTCACGATTCACGCCTCGAACGTTGACATCCGAGAAGGTCTTAGGGTCAAAGTAGGAAACGTTAGAGAAACAGATGTCTTCCTAAAGAGCAGAAAGCGGGTCTAGGCTGATGTGGGAGTCAAGGAACGGGAAAAGAGTCTGCATCAAGCGCATGATGAGCAACAGAGACAGCGGGTGAGGATTCGAGAAGATCTGATCTCTGGAAGAAGCAGGGGTACACGAACAAAAGATCACCTACAGGTAAGACATGATCTTCCCCTATCTCGGTAGGGATGTCCGCAGCGGAGTGGGCTAGGAGATCTTCTCCGCCGATAGCCGTGAGAATAGATAGTTCGCAGTCTGCCACGGCACAAGCAACAGGTTCAGAGAAGTCAACTCTCGCAGTAGCGTCGCTCCACGAGGGATGAAATCCGGAACCTCGCTGCATTCGACGAAGCGTGTCTCTGCGGGCCTGAGTCAAACGGTCTTGAATCGTGATGCATCGGCATTTGAGCGGATCCATTTGGAATGGAATATCGAGGTCCCCTGGGTCCACGTGAAGCTTTCGGACAGCCTCATCCTGTTGTTTCGTCGCTTCAGATCATCATCCGACTTGTCGTTGAGTCCGCGCGGGCCAGCGCGTTCACCGAATCGAAGGACGATGAGACTAACCTCATCATTTTTGCCTGGTCCGTGGCCGTTTCTGACACGAAGACATTTAAGTCACGTGTCAGCCTGTTGACCTTCATAGACTTAGCTATAGATACGGTCAGGGAGAGAGACGCCATCGCAAAGGAGGCTGCGTCGCGTGGTAGGAGTTTCCCGACGCGAGAACGAAAACGTTGAGGAAAGGGCGGTCATCGTAAGCGAAGTTGTTGTGAAACGCGTGTTTTCTCGTGGGGTCGTGGCCGGGCGGAAGTGCCGTTCTGGGGTTGATTCGGGAGCTCCCAGGCTCCCTAAACAAAGTTGAGTAAGAAATTCTGTTGGTGTGGACAAGGGGAGTCTCTGAGGTGGATCTCTATCTTCTGCATCCATTGCTCGTCGGGCTATCGTTCTAGAACCTTTCGGCCTAGAAATCCAATCCGTTGCAGCCTGACCCGGTCCATATTCAGAAAGGCTTTGAACACCATCCAGGGTTCCTTGAGCGATTCCCATCGCTCCGCCCGAGAAAGCAGAACAAATAGGTTGTGGGTAAGCCGTCGCATCTAATCAAGCAAACCTAGCGTACCACGAAGGGTTGATAAGATCGGGATAGAATCTGCGGCAACGTCTCCGTCGTGGCGGTGGGTTCGGGTGTGAAAGTGGGTAAAGAGGAGCAGAAGGTTGTCAAGGCTGGGTCGCGGTCGGTGCCGAAGGGGTACGAGTAGGAGGTTGTGGTAAAGCCACCAAATCAGCAAGCTCTGGCGCTGGAGGAGGAGTAGGATTCACAAGTGGCACAGTATCAGGCGATGGGGCAACTCTACTTCCTTTAGACGATTTGAAGGGATTCGGTTATGTCGAGCTCCCATCGCTCCAGGATAGGCCTGTCAGGATACAGACGGTGTGATTCTAGGACCAAGATGTGGGGGTAGTGAGGTTGGAAACGATATCACGAAGACTTCCTCGACGATGTTCGGTATCATCAGAGCACGCGACGAGTGGGGCGTATGTCCTCCGTCGGCACCGCGTCAGAGTCAGGGTGCCCGTCGCCATGGTGAGGAGCAGAATAAGAGTAAGAAGGAAAGTAACCCGTTTCCCAACGGTCCCTAAACACATCTTTTGAGATCAAGACTATAAGGATCTGTAAGAGAAAGAAAGAAGGTATGGCTGATAGAAGCGCGCCAATGGACGATGATAAGCGTAGGCCTCGAGCCAGGGCTTGAGAACCGCCTATCTCGGCCTGCTGTCCATGTCCCTTATTACGGACAGTCCAATATAGCGAGGCTCCGCCGCGTGCGATCATTTCCCGTGGGGATAGGGAGCCATCTTTAGGATTGTTGGTTAAGATTTTATAAGGCACATTTCTATGGCTTTTAGGTGTAGGCGGAACAAATTCCTAATCCGGGATATTTTTTTCTTTTTCTTTACGGGAAATGTAAATCAAATTTCAGTTTTAGATTTTCTCGTCATTCATTCAAGATAACACACTCTAAATGTCACATCGGTCACAACACGGATGAACCCAGGAACACGTTAAGCGAAAGAACCAGAAACCAAAGGCTGACTAGCGTACGACCGTATTTCCACGAAACAGGCAGACTCGCCAAGTGCACGGGGACAGAAAGCGGATCCGCGGTTGCAGGGCTGGGACGGGAGGCGACCATCGGGGAGCAACTGTCGGTGGGCACGGGGCTTCTTTCTGAGGTGACAGAACTGTCCCGAAAGGAGGTGGCGGCGGCAGATGCACGAGGCCGGGACTATACCGCAGTCCTCTGAGCTGTCCACTCGGAGGAACGGGCTCCACGGTCCGTGAATTACATTTCAATACAGCCGTCCCTGGAAACCGTACACTATTCACAGAGCACGAGATGAATCCCCACAGAGTAACCGCTGGCGGGGTGCTCCCGCTAAACACGCAGAGCTACGGGCGCGGGAGCCCCGGGCTACAAAGTGTTCATCTTATCATCACACGCAGGCATCCCAGTGACAGTCGGTCACACAAAATGGAGTTCCTTATTTCAAGTCTAATACACACATCTATTTCTGTAACACTTCCTCCCAGCCCACCCCACCCCATCCCCCAAGTCTTAAGATGCCCCCCTCCTCTTTCTCTCTCTCTCTCTCTCTCTCTCTCTCTCTCCCCACCCTCCCTGCTCCCTTCTTGTCTCTGAAATCAAGAGATATAGTAAAAAAATAAATAAATAAAAGAAAAGGAAAGCATGTAAAACTTTGAGGCAGCAAACACGATCCCCAGACGGCATTCCAGCTTCTAACGTGCCATCCTCCCAGCATCGCGGCTACAGGGACCAGAGCAGCTTCTGAAAGTCTCAGGTGGAGAAAGATGAGCCAAGTGATCGCCTCAGGTAGCAAAACGGATCATGGCTCTTAACTTTCTGGTCAAGTACCCTCCAATGTGTGAATCTGCTATTACTGATCTTTTTCCTTCTTTTTTTTTTTTTTGGGGGGGGGGGGGGCGCGACACCTGCTTCATCTGCATCATTCCCTCTACTTATCCTACCAGGACGTGGGTGAAGGGGCACACGGCACAGGCCACAGGCGTGGACGCTTCGAGAGCGGAGAACATGGACTTGAAGAGGACCTCAGCTCTCAAAGGGAGGGCTTCGATGCTAACGTCCCCCTCGGCGGGATGGTTTGGAAACTCATCCAACCCTCGATGCGCGGAGGTGACGGGACCCCCATCTCCTAGAAACGCTTCCCCTTCAGGGCCCACAGGTCGATGATTCCCCAATGCTGTGGACTGGGCTCTGGGCTCAAGCCGGGAACAGAGAGGGGCCGCGTCCTACACGCACATCAGCAGCTCACCCAGGCAGCTCCTCTGTGCCTGGGGCCACAGCGGCTCCCCACACCCAATGCTGTTCGACTGGCTCTGGGCTCTGGGAACACGCACCCCTTGTTCCCCAGAGGAGTCCGCATCAGAGCAGAAAGGAGGGGCGTGCAGCCCTCCCAAGGCCAGAGAAACCCTCGTGTGGCCAGGGCCCAAGGCAAGCAACATCCACTGAGGGGACAGGTGTGTCTCCTGTGTTCATCGTCACCTATGAAATAAGGGGCCAAACTGCTCCTCTCCGGAGCAGGATCTGAACCTTTTGGGATTCCGCTTCCAGGCGGCGGTGGGCGACCGGGGGTGGGGGGTGGGGGGGGTGTGTGGGGGGGTGTGGGGGGGGGCGCTGCTCAAGGCAAGTCACCGAAACGCTCTGTGCATAGGCATGTTTCTCACGTGGACACACCTCAGTAGTGAGGAGAGAGGTTTCCAGGTCGAACTGAGTGACAGGAGCGAGGAGCGCCCAGCCGGCGCCAGGGGAGGCAAGCGGGCAGGCAGGCCGGCGGGGACTCTCTAGCCCCATGGTCCGAGTCCCCTCCGCTCCCCTCCGCCCCACCGCCGTCTCCCCGGGCCTACTTCTCAACCAGAGAGGCAGAGGGGAGGGCGGTCCCAGAGCACATCTCTTGTCCTCCACAAACACCTCGCCGCCTCGGCCGCTTGGCCTGAGATAGCCAGCCACCCGGCTCTCCCCCTGCCCGATTGATTTTCCTGCGGCCCAGAGGCCCCGGTTCAGGACCGAGGATGAAACCCCTACCCTGCGGTTCCCCAGCCGGAGGGGCCCGTGGGTGGGCGGGGAACCGGCAAGGTGGCGGTGGTGTCGTGGGGGCGGGGAGGACCGGGCGATTCACTGTGACCGGCCTCACTCAGTAAATAGCTCCATTCAAATGCAGAAAGCTGTCGGGTAAAGTCAGAGCCTCCGACCTCGCCTCGGGCTTCTTCGACTGCCCCACCCTTACTGAGGCCGCAGCCCCGCGAACCACGGGAAGGGAGGGTGTTGGAGGAGCTGGCCGGCCCCGGTCTGTCCGGGGCGCAAAGAGCCCCCTCCGTTGGCCAAGCCTGGAAAGCTCCCTCCCTCCACCGTTAGAGAATCACGGGGTGGGGGTGGGGATGAAGGGGCGCGAGGCCGCGGGCGGGGCGCGGCTGAGGGGCTCGGGTCCAGGGCCCAAGTCTTAGGTCAACCGGCCGGGCGGGCGGGGCTCAGCGGTGGAGCAGCGATCTGGAACCCAGGAGGTCGGGGTTCGATTCCCGGTCAGGGCACATGCCCGGGTTGCGGGCTAGGCAGCGGGCCCATGACTCTCTCGTCATCGATGTCTCTATCTCTCTCTCTCTCTCTCCCTCCCTCCCTCCCTCGCCTTTCGTCTCTCTGAAATCAATCAAGATATATTCCAAAAAAAAGATTCCATTTTAAAAAGAAGGAGCCAAGGGTTGGAGGACGGTGGGTGGAGGGGTGGGTGGACGAGGAGAGAGGAACCAAAGCGTTGATATGCCTGTCGGCACAACCCAAGGACGCGGACCATGGCGGGGAGTGGGACGGGGCCGAGTGGGTCATCGGGGAGGGAAAGGGACATCGGTGACCTATGAAGCAAAAATTAAATAAATAAAAAGAAGGAAACACGGCGCTCTTACGAACCCTTTCCCAACACACTCCAGAGAAAAATGCCGAAACAAGGAAAAAAAGGAAGGCTTCTCGGTCACCCCGGAGCCTCCCAGGGTGAAGGGTCAGGGTTCGTTCCCTTTCGCCCACGAGACGGATAGGCTAGGCGGTGGGAACGTAGTCCACGCGAGAGACAAGGTCTAAAGCGACCAGGCCTCCTTCCGCCCCTGTTGCACGGACCTAAACCAGCACGCTCTGGCTCGGCTCGCTCTTCAGTGGTTGTCTTTCTTTGAAACTATTCCGCGTGAGAGCTATCTTAGCCCTTCTCTTTCTCCGCAGCTCCGTCCCTGCCGAAGATTCCACCTCCCCTTCCAATCACCTGCATGAAACAAGCGGCATTTTCCAGCTTTCCGGTTTTCCCAGACGTCAACGTGGACTGGGCTTGGGGATAAAAAAGAGGATTTTTAAGAAGGGCTCTTCAGTGTAAGGAACCAAACTCAAACGTATATTTGGACAAGTAAACAGATATATTCATTCATTCATTCATTCATTCATTCATTCATTCATTCATTCATTCATTCATTCATTTACTTATTACCCAGGACTTATCCTCCACCAGAAAAGAAAGTTCGAAATCGAAAACCCTCTAGTGGGTAACTCTTTGGTTAGGTGAAATCAGTGTTAGCCACTTGTCGGTTTAGGACTCCAAACAGTTCCACCCGATGCCGGCGGCGAGCCGATGCTGTTCATCTTTATAAAATGCTTTGCCTGGTTTTGTGTACTATTTAGGGGGGAAAAAAAAAAAAAAAGGAAATTTCGCACGCACGCGCACAAACGGATGGTCCAAACTTCTAAATAACACAGGAGCATGTCTGTTCCTCCCTTCCCACCCCTCCTGCCTTTCTTTCTCCCTCCCTCCCTCCCTCCCTCCCTCCCTCCCTCCCTCCCCCCCCCCCAAGTCTTAAGAGCTACTGCCATTCAAGCAAGACTACTTGGGCTTCCCTATTCCACCCCCCCCCCCCCGACCCCATGACTACCCAATTCCTTTGAGTCACCACCCGGTGACTCCCCGAAGAACTCGGTGGCCTGGGCCGTGTGCCCTTGTCAGGGACGGGGCTCTCTCCCCCTCTCGCCATGTCAAACGGTCCAGCCAAGGGCTTCTGGCAGTGAGGAGAGGAAAAGGGGTGCCTCCTCAGGTTGGGGGTGACTTTCTACAAGTGGAAGTCACAGGCGAAGACCTTGATTTCTGCGTGGAGAAGATAGGACCCTTCATCGTGCGAGCACTAGATTCTTGTCCTCCATCTCCCCCCGTAACTCTTCCCTTCCCTTCCCTTCCCTTCCCTTCCCTTCCCTTCCCTTCCCTTCCCTTCCCTTCCCTTCCCTTCCCTTCCCTTCCCTTCCCTTCCCTTCCCTTCCTTCTTTTGTTTTCCTTCTCTCTCTCTCTCTCTCTCTCTCTCTCTCTCTCTCTCTCTCTCTCTCTCATCATCTTTCGTCTCTGTCTGTCTGTCTGTCTCTGTCTCTGTCTCTGTCTCTGTCTCTCTCTCTCTCTCTCCTTCCCTACCCCGACTTCCTTCCTTTCCCTTGGGAAGGCCACAGGGACAGGGACCTTTGCACGGCTATCAAGTCAAGGACGGACTCCCCCTACGCTCTGCACGTGAGCCCGCGC